>NC_056729.1:1503419749-1503487249 GCF_019279795.1 Protopterus annectens
AACAAGCTAAACATCTACTTTAGTAGATTCGAGGGATCAAATAGAACCTCATCAGAGACTACCCACCATTGCAGATGCCACATCACTATGCCTCAACTTGGAAGAGGTGCAAAGCAGCTGGTCCAGATATGATCCCAGGGAGGCTATTTAAAAACTGTGCTGATCAGCTGAAACCAGTCTTCACAGACATTTTCAATATCAACTAGGAAAAGTACCCAAGTGCTTCAAGACCACCAACATCATCCCTTTGCCCAAGAAACCACCTTCAGCATCATTAAATGATTACCAGCCAATTGCACTTACCTCAGTAGTGGTGAAAATACAAAAGTAAAAAAAAACCTAAAAAATAATTAAACAAGGTCTGGAACTCCTTGTCGGAAGACTTTATTATGTGAAGTGCTTTTCATTCGGTACAATGACCGGACTTCATCAGACAATGAACAATACCAATCACTCCATTTAAACTTTGGTAAAAATTACATAAATTGATAAGTGACAATTTATAATCAAGTTAAAATCAATTAAACAATCAAATTATTACACATTGTTAATAATTGACCTAAATATAATTTAAAACAGCCTTAAAAAGTTGTCAAAACAACTAAAACAGTATGTACAATAATGTATATAAAAATGTTCATATTAATATAATAGCTTAAGTCTCTGATTCACTAAACTTTAATACGCACACAAAATAATTTCATCTAATGGATAAATATGAATAACGACAATTAAAATAACAAATTAAAGAAATATGTACAAAGTGTAAAAAAAAATCATACAATCTAGTGATCACTATAACAACAAACCTTCGAGTGTTACTTGTCAAGTTTGCTGAAATCTAATTAAATCATATAAATAAATATATATATATATATATATATATATATATATATATATATATATATATTAAAGTCATCTAAACAAGCTCTTAGGTTTTAAAAAAGAAGAAATAGAGCAACATTCATTTAGACCTGGATAATGGTGGGCATTAACTCAGTTGCCCTAACAGTTCAGATTTTTCTAGCAGTCAATTACTAGGGCCACCTCTCACATCTTGTGTCACTTGGTCAATAATCCTAAAACTGAACCTATGGGTTGGGAAAGCAGAAATATGTCTAGCCAAGGCATTTTCAGACTTATTCTTTCTTATAGCATATAAGTGTTTGTAAATACGTTCCTTAAATTTTCTCTCGATCTTCCCAATGTAAAAAGCTGGACAGCTGGTGCACTGAGCAAGATAGACCACCATTTTAGTGTTACAACTGAAACGTCTCTTTACAGAATAAGTGACCTCCCTTAAAGTGAATCTTTGGCCAGTAGCTATAGAACCACAAACATTACAGGACTCGCATTTATACATAACCGGATTCCTGACCATCACAGGGATAGGTGTTTCCAAAAGTTGTTTTAAATTATTCCCTTTCCTATAAGTTATTACCGGGGTACATCCTACTTTATTAAAAATGGCCCTATCATCAAATAAAATGCTCCAATTTTTTATAATGATCTTCTTTAATTCCACTACATCCAAGCTAAAGGTCAAAATTAAATTGATATTATAACTGTAGGGCCTAGAAGTAGATGTCGTTAAAGGACCAGTTCTATCTACAGTGTCATGAACTTCAGTTGGTGTACCTAATGGAGTCACTAGTCTTACTGGTATCTTTAAAATTGGTTGATAGGTCCCTGCTGTTAGTTTCCGAGTAACTTCTACTGATAAATCATGTACCAAAGGTTCAGGGTAACCTCTCAAGAAACGTTTGGGTTAATAGGTCACAATCTTCATAAAAATCTCTCTCTCTCTCTCTCGTGACCATCCTAGCTGCTCGTACGAACTGGCCTTTAACTACTGAACATTTTTGACTCAATGGATGTAAGCTTGTATAATGAAGGAAGGTATTAGAATAAGTAGCTTTTCTATAAATAGTAGCTTGAATGATAGGCATAGTTTTTATTCAAACTAAAGGGGTGGCGAAAGCCACATAACTATGGGCTAGGCTTATAAATGCCCTTGGGCAGATAGCCTAGTATGAACCTATGAACCTATGAACCTATAACAGCTTAAGTCCATATCTTTCTTCAGTAAAACATCTAGATAAGCGATGCTATCATAACCAAAATTACTGGTGAAACTCAAAACAATCACTACTCTCATTAAACCCTTGTAGGATAGTGTTAGCTGTAAATTCATCTCCATCAAGTAGAATGAAGATATCATACAGAAAGTGAGCATAATAAAGAATATGGTGCATAACATTTTCATTATTAAAGACATACGTGTGTTCCCACTGGGCCATCACCATGTTCGCAAAGCTTGCGCCATATGGTGATGCCACAGCCACCCCTATACATTGCAGATAAATATCTTGTTCAAAGCTAAAGAAATTGTTAAATAAAATAATATTAAGTAATTCTTCCACTAATCTCAAATCAGTATGTGAAGCACCATATACAAGCATCCTGGCCAAAACAAACTCAATACCTTCTTCATGGGGTATAGAAGAATATAAGTCACAGACATCAACAGTAAAAAAGTTACAGTTGGCTTTAAATTCAACTTGAGATATATCAAGTAAAAAAGACCATGAGTCACAACAAATTTGTTTTTCCTGGCAAACATACTTCTTTAAAATGTTGTCAACTAATTTGGAACTGGCATAAGTTATTGAATGTCGTGCATCAACCAGCACCCTCATAGGTGGGTCAAATAAATTCTTATGTATTTTCGGAAAACCAAAAATTCTTGGTAACCAGGGAAAAATATAAGTCAAATAATTTAATGTGCTCAGGTCAATAACTGCTTCAATAAATAAATCGTTCAAATATGTATTTATTCTATGGTAAGCAACATTCAATTCATTTAGGCTAACCTTTTCGTATGTGTCACTCCCTAGAATTCCATTCATTTTCAATGAGTAGTCCATTGTGTCCATAAATACTAAACCCCCTCACTTATCTGGTTTCATTATTCTTAAAGGTTGCTTTCTGATATCAGATAGCAGATGTAATTCATGTCTAGAAATGTTGACCAGGTTCCTGTCTATGTTTCGCATGTTACTGCTTAACACAGACCTAAAGTCTGCTTCACACACCTGTTCAAACACATTCAAAACTGTGTGGGTAGGGGGATTAAACGTACTTGATATATACAAATGGGTGTGTGAAAAGTCATGCCCGTTAAACAAAATTGCCAGGTTGAGTTTCCTAATAAAACATTTGAAATCCAACAATGTATTAGCTATGTCAGAATGAGCACTCAGCACAAAAGTCATACCTTTAGACAGTAGATCAACTAATTCATTAGCCAGCTCATAACTGGAAAAGTTATATATTTTAAAGTCCCCAGTAACATTTGTAACTATTCTATCGTGTCACATCACCTTGTTGATTCATCTCTTGAACTTCGCCTTCCCCCTGGTATTATAAGGGTTCTGTACATTTCCTTTCACAGGGTTGTGGTTCTTGGCTTTTGGTTGGTGAAAATTTTGTCGAGTAGTTTGAACAGCTTCAGAATAGGAGTTAGTACCTAACTGGTTAGTGTTGTTCATTGTTAGGGTTTCAGTGGTTACTCTTCTAACATTCCCATTCCTTTCATTTCGTGAGCTAGTAGAAGGTAGTAGAGATGTCACTTCCATAGTAATAGAACCAACAGTGGAGGCGTGGTGTGGTGAAGCATTTTGTTGTAAACCAATCTTGTCCCAAGTTTGTGAAAGGGTCGGGTTTGGATATGCAGTGCCTCGACTATAATTGCCTCGGTCCCTTTCAAGCTTTTTTAACAATGGATTTTAAATTTATCCAATTATCGACTAATGCTTGAAAAGATCCTATTATAGTCATAATGGTATCTTGAATAATCAATGTGACCTCTAATCTGGTTACTTAATAGTTCAACTTCACTTGAGAGATTGTTCATCTCTATTTGATAATGTTTACACATCAAGTTCATAAGCTCAATACCCTGTTTATTGAAAAGTTCAATGAGCTCTTTGTGAAATGTTGAACCAGTTCGTAACCCCGTAGGGTACTGCCACAACCTTAACCCTTTCGGGACAATGTTAAGTCTACTGAATTCAGTAAAATAGACTATCTCTAATTGAAGCTTTTTATGCTTCAATAACTTATAATCAAGTGCTTTCAACTGTAACACTAAAGCATTCTCACTTTCCCCAAGACGGTGTTGCAGAACAATTCTGTAACCCATCCAAACCAAGTACAGGAAAGTCTTCTGGCCAGTTATGGATATCAGGGACACCAATAAGCCCCAGAGAGGTGTTACGTGATGGTTCAAGGGCTGGTTGAGTAATCAAATCACCCCTAGGATGGAGCTAAGGTGCAATAGGTTCTAATCCGGATAAACACACACCGTTCAAAAACCCAGCAGACATGAGGTTGATATTCACGTATCGATTACTGCTCACATTAGAGTTAATATTTGAGTGCGAGTTATAATTCACATTACCACTGTCCACACCTACCGGTGGTAAATTCTGGTTCAGTAGAATAGGAGACCTTTGTATGGCAAGAGGTGGAGCTTGAGAAAGTAAACGAGGCTCTGGAACTCCTTGTTGGAAGACTTTATTACGTGAAGCGCTTTTCGTCCGGTACAATGACCGGACTTTATCAGACAATGAACAATACTATTCACTCCATTTAAACTTTTGGTAAAATCACATGATTATAAATTTGTCACTTATCAATTTAAGTTGATTAAGTTTAATTAAGTTTAACTGCTGAAGAGTCAGCATCTTGAATTTTGGAATCTCCAGAAAGGTGTTTAGAGTAGACAAGTCCATGGTTGGACACCATGATTTGTCTTTTCTGGGTACCAGAAAAAGCCTGGAATAGAAACCTTATCCCTTTTCCTCTTCTGGTACCGGTTGAATAGCCCCAATGTTTAAGAGGGAAAGTACTTGTTTTTGAGTGTCTGTCCATTGATTTGGGGGCAGGTCTGGCCATCCGTTTGGTGTTGGCAACGTGTGGAAATGAAATCTGTATCCCTGGGACTCTATTTAAAACCCATTTGTCCTGGGTTATGAGTTCCCAGTTCTATGCATGAAGTGCAATCTTTCCCCCCAACGGGGCGGTTTAAGTGCTTGGTAATTTTAAAAGGAAGTCATTTAGACGGTTTACCATAGGGGGGTGTCTTATTTCCAGATTTGGAAGTGGAGGCCCCCCGCTGCTTAGTTCTGAGAGTCCCTTGAGACTGAAACCTGGGGTTTTTGCTGTCTGGGTTTGGCTTGAAAGGATCTGGAAGGGGCTGGAAAAGACCATTTTCTTAGTAGGCCAGTGCCTACTAATACTTGGAGGTTGCACTTGTAAGAAATCTTTAACAGTTTGCATAGATTTAGCTTTTTCTTCTACCTTTTTTAGAACTTCTTCAGCCTTATTGCCAAACAGGCGGTCCTGATTTAAAGGAGCATCCAACAATTTAGCTTTAACATGATCAGGCAAAGATTGCTCTAAGCACAGACCCAGTAACAGCAGCCCTGCAGGAGGCCTCTAAAGAATCAAAACCACATTGCAAAGTTTGTTTTCCAACTTGTCAAAGGAAAAATATACTTTAAAAATGATCAAAACACGGTAGGTTCAGGTTAAGGCACTTTAATCTTGCAGCAAAAACATGTTAATACAGAGTTTGTCTAACTAGAAACAGGAAATGCTAACATTTTTATACACTTTCTAATAAGACATTGCCTACCAAGCTGACATAGTGAATCACAAGTTTTGTCATCATCATTTAGTAATAATTGTTTTTACAATATTCTGCTGGTATCATCAATTTTTGTGAGAAACTTCCTAAGAAAAACAACGTGGCCTTGGCTACCACCGGTTAAATATATGCAATGTTACCATTCAAGGTACTATGGCTAATTCAAGCACAAAGCAAGTATAGATTGCAGTTCATTTTCTCTAACAATCCTTTGTCTATGTTATCTCTAAACTTCTGCAGCTGCACATGTTCTCATGCTTCGAACAGAGCTGATTGTTTAAAATCATTACATTTACAGAATATATCATTGTTCATTCATTTCTCCTGACCTAGCAGATAATCACCTGCTTCTCAAGTAAATTTCCAAAAGCCATAAACATGAATATTGCTGTGCTAGCAATTACTAGGTCAGAGGGCATCTTGCAATTTTCAGAAAGCACACTGCAGTTTCAAAAAGCATCTTTTCAGTCTCATATGAAACTCAACTGTATATAAAACAGTGCATATAAAATAGAATGAAAAATGTGTTAACTTATTTAGTTTCTAATTAGCATTAAGCATACACACATTAATACATATTTTTCTGACATTTCCCCCCTGTTAATACTTTTTAATTCTATTTTCAAAAAAGAATAAATAGTTTGCTTCTTTTCCTAACCTCTTCCATTCAGGATTTGCAGTTAAGAAAGTCATTCAGTTTAAACTTATGAAAGTGTTTCACATTCTAACAATTCTTCAAGCTCAGTACCTTGATACATAGTCTCAGAAACTGATATATCTATAAATTCTTTGATTAACTTTTTCATGCAGGGGTACCACAACAAATACAAGCTCCTATTAGGAGTAATCACACACAAATGGCAATCAGGATGTTCATTAGGATGGAACCCCACCCCCAAACAAATTCTGGAAAAAGTCCGTCAGAGGGTTTGGGCCTGGTTTGGTCATGGCCGACACTTGCTGTATCACCTCAAGGTGGTCGTTTATCTTGTGTTGATGATCTGGTATATACGCACGGCACTCTTCTTTGATTAAAGCACACGTACCACCTCTCGCCGCTAGGGTGAAGTCGAGCGCCATTCGGTTCTGGAGCACTACAGTTCTCATAGCATTCAGTTCATCAGTTATCAGTTCAAGAGCAGAAAAAGTTGCATTACTCATTACTTCGAGAAGTTTAGACAGTTTTCGCAGCTCCCAAATCGATTTTACTGTGCCATATGCATGTAATATGCCTGCCCACGATATAACAGCATCACTCAAGTCCATTTGCGTCAGTTTGGTACCCACAGTATGATGGTCTTTTCAGCCCGCCTCGATTTGTCCCACTGGATTTTCAGGCTTTCTGACAGCTTTCTTGGCCACATCTCGGGTATTCCGAATATTTCCCTGAGGCAAAACTGCAGTGTGTCATATGGCCGGGACCAGGTACCCCAAAAAACAACTGCCGGACCAATTCTCAGGTAACCATTTATATGCTTTTTTACCACATACAAAATAACAATCCTCTACCTTAGTAGTTACTTTGTTATGAAATGGCTGCCCTGCATGAAACATTTTCCTATCTATTACGGATAGTTGTTTAAAAAGTACAGGATTACGTTGCACTTGATCAATAGTCTTATGCATAGATTCAAGAAATGAGTCATAATTTGAACTACAAGTTCCACCCATTTTGTTTGCTTTGGTATAACATTTGTAATGTACAGTCACATTGCATTTGCTCCAACCCACTTGGATTGTGTCATTCTTATAAAAACATACAATTCCCTTTTGTGTCACAGGCAAATACAGTATCTATTAAAGCATATGATAAGGTAGCACTGTATCATAAACCAAATTTTCCCAGGTCTCATTGACCCCTAGGGGGACTGCAGTCATTAATAACCCCCCGTATGCTGTTGGTATGGCTGTACAAATCCAGCAGTTCGAAACATTAAAAGTCTCAGCATACACACGTGTAATTGCCTGATAAGTGTTAAAGTTTGGGTGCCAGTCTATGTTCGGCTCATTACGTTTAATCAGTTCAACTTTTGTGGCAGGAAAAAGGAAAGGCCACAACAAAAAGAACAATGTTATCAGTATAGCTACCAGAATAATCAAGCAAGTTTTCTGAGGTTGTTCTGTATCTCTGTTTGCTCTATACCTGGTCATTTTGTTCTCGTTGTACAACAGTAACAAGGTTTTTGTCCAGTTCAAAGTTCTTAACCAGTTTACAGTGTGTCAAATGAATCCAGGACGCTCGCTTCGCGATCTTGACTGCAGTGGGTGTCGACAGTAGTACCTGGTACGGCCCTTCCCACTTCGGAGAAATCCAGTTTTTTCTCTTCACTATCTTCACCCAGACCCATGTGCCTGGGGCTACTGCTGCTTCCGATGGTTTCGTTTGCTCTTTATCTGAAACAGAATTTAACTGCAAAAGTTTGTTATTCAAAAATCGCCTCATATACCCTGCAAGTGAACTGTCAGCCTCCTGCTCTGCAGGCATGAGGGGTTTCCATTGAGGTATATAATATGCCCTCCCAAACAGAACTTCAAAAGGAGTTAACCCTTTTGCATTTGGAACAGTTCTCATGCTCAACAGTGCCAGAGGTAAACAGTGCACCCAGTTCTTTTGTGTCTCCCTAATCAATTTTCTAAGCTTATTCTTCAACACTCCATTATGCCTCTCTACTAATCATGCAGATTGGGGGTGGTATGCACAATGGTTTTTCAGAGATATCCCGAAATAGCGACTAAGTTGTTGTATAGTTTGATTTACAAAGTGTGTGCCATTGTCACTATAAATCTTTTCCGGTATGCCAAATCTAGGAATAATTTCTTTAACAAGGACTTTTGCAACAGTAGCTGCATCTGAATTTTTAGTTGGAAAAGCTTCCACCTATTTGGAAAACATATCTATAATGACAAGGCAGTACTTCTTATTTTCGCATTTGTTCAGTTCTATAAAATCCATACAAATAGTATGGAACGGATACGGTGGTATAGGGAAACTCCCTTGCTTAGGTTTCAATGCCCCTTGTGCATGATGCTTGTTACAAACATGGCATGCTGCACAAAAATCTTTTGTATAATTTGTAAATCCATATGTTGTAAACACTCGATTCACTAACTGTACCATCCCCCCTGTTTAGACATGGCACTGCCCATGGCTCAACAAAGCTGCATATCTAAACAAGTTAGATGGCAAGATCGGTTTCTTTTCTTTGGAGATGTACAGTCCCCTCTCAAGGATTGCTCCTCATTTTATCCACTTCTGTTTTTCTACATTTGTAGTAAGTGTCTGCATTGTTTTTAACATTTCTAAGTCTAAAATCTCAGATGGTTGTAATTCCTCACTTAAAAGAAAAACTTCTGAAGCTGAAGCTGCTTGTTTTGCAGCTGTATCAGCCCTCGCATTACCTTTTGAAATTCTATCCTGTTGCTTGGTATGAGCTACACATTTACAAATAGCTACTTTCTGAGGTAACTGAATAGAGTCTAACAAATCTAAAATAAATTGTGCATGGTTAATTGGTTTACCAGTAGATGTTATCATCCCTCTATTTTCCCACTGCTGCGCAAAAACATGTACAGTAGAAAAAGCATACTGACTGTCAGTAAAAATGTTTACTTTCTTACCTTTTGCTAAGGTGCATGCTCTTGTCAAGGCAATCAATTCTGCTGCTTGTGCAGATAAGTTGTGTGGTAAAGACTTCGCTTCTAAAATCTCGGTATCAGAAACTACTGCATACCCCACTAGATTCTGTCCTATAGGACCCCTCCTGCACGAGCCGTCCACATAGTATGTCACCTCGGCATCCTCCAAGGGAACATCTGTAAGATCTTTTCTAGGTAGTGTCTTTTTGCTCAATCTCCTGCAGGCAGCAGTGTGGTTTGCCATCTGCAGGGGTTGGGCGCAAGGTTGACGGATTCAAAGTTGTGCATCGTTCAATTGTCATATGAGGTTGGCTCAACAGTATAGTCATACAGGAAAGATGTCTAGCAGGAGAAAGATATGCTACTTTTTCTTGCAGTAAAATAATCGTGACTGCATGAGGCACTCTCAATGTGAGAGGGTGGAATAATACTACTGAGGCTGAAGCCTGCACTGCCATTGCAGCTGCGACTACTGCTTGTACACAGTGGGGCAAGGATCACGCCACTGGGTCTAGCTGTGATGAATAGTAAGCTATGGGGCGTTGTTTGTCCTCATGTTGTTGTGTTAACACTGATGTCATATAACCTTGCTTACAGTCTACAGTCTGGAAAAATCGCTTATGATAGTTTGGTAGTCCTAAAACTAAGGAAGAAGCTATCAGTTGTTTCAGTCTGCAGAAAGCTGATTCTGCTTCTGGTGTCCACTGTAATAAATCCTGTGCTGCCATCGGCTTTTTGAATATCAAGTTAGTCAGCGGAGCAGACTCCAAAGCATAGTTTGGTATCCACCTCCGACAAAAGTTAGTAGTACCCAGGAAGGACATAATTTCCTTCTTGGTAGTTGGTTTAGGTGCTTGTAATATTGCTATTTTCCTGTCTTCATCTAATATTCTACCTTCTTTGGATATTACATATCCCAGGTATTTGACCTGTTTTTTTCCAAAGTTGCAGTTTGTTTTTGTTTACCTTGTGTCCTTGAGTGGCTAAAAATTTTAATAAAGCTACGGTATCCTCTCTGCATTCTTGCTGGGTGGGGGCTGCCAGCAGAATGTCGTCTACGTAAAGTAAAATCTGACTACCTTTCGGTGGGATAAATCCTGCCAGGTTACTTGCCATTTCTTGTGCGAATATTGGACTTTCACAATATCCCTGTGGTAGTCTCGTATATGTATACCGTTTCCCCTGAAATGTAAATGCAAACCAATGTTGGCTGTCTGGGTGTATCGGTATTGAGAAAAATGCATTGCTAATATCTACCACAGAAAAATACTTTTGTTGAGGTTTCAAATCATTCAATAAAGTGTGTTGGTCTGGCACCGTTGGTGCCCTGGGTAAAACTGCGTCATTCACAGCTTGTAAATCTTGGACCATACGCCATTCCCCGTTTGCTTTCCTAACAGGAAATAAGGGTGTATTACACGGTGAATCAGGAGATTCTATTAAGACTCCTTCCTTAAGTAAGGCTGCTATTATAGGTTTGATTCCTATTTCTGCATCCTTTCTTAAGGGATACTGTCTCTTTTGAGGTCTAAATGCTGATTTTGGCGTAATAGTAACTGGTCCTGCTGTACGAATAAGTCCTACATCTGATTTCCCTGTTGACCAGGGAGTTTCTGGTATGTCTCGCAAGGCTTTTTCCTCTTCCTCTAGTAAGAGTGCTACTCAGCTATCCTCACTTGCCTGTGAGTGCACAGCTGGGTGTGTCTGTGTTATCCAATTCAATTTCTGCTTCTGTACTCCTTGTTCAGAGAGTTCTAACTCTGTCTGTTTTTCCCACCTTGTGACTTTTTCTCCTAGGTCTGCCCACTTCAAATTTCTATCTTTAGTTAAGCTTACATGTGGTAATCGATTAGATTTGTAAGTGCTAGGAATTCCTGGGGCAATGAAGAGCTTACTACACTGTTTCCTTCTGTGTTCCAGTACAAATTTCGTAATACTAACCTATTAGCATGGTTTCTAAACGGTTCTTGCTCATATTCCTCATCAGGTCCTGGTCTGTAACAGTAATATAGAGTGCAATGCAACAAATGCTGTTTATCAGTGTCAAGGGAGGGGGATTTACTGATGGCTACATTCATCAGTTCTTCGGTTACTGCCCCTGGACCAGTCGTAACTAAGTCCTGGCTGTACCAATAAAATATTTCACCTTCCGGTCGCACTACAAAAGTATCCATTTTTTGCTGTGCTTCCATACCCTGCATAGTTGGAACTACGGCTATGCCAAATATCTGCATTAAGTCTCTGCCTAAGAGATTCACTGGGCATTTTGCAGAAACAACAATTTTGCTCTTCTGAGTCATCCCTGAAACAGGGTCAGTTATCGCTATGTTGTGGGAGAGTGGCTCCCGATACAGCTGTCCATTAGCTGCTTTCACTAATATGTAATCCAGTGATTCTGAATTTTCTGGTAGTTTGGAAGGATGTATCAGGGTTCCTGAGTCACACGGGAATTTTACTTCCCTCCCCTCTACTAGAAGTGTAGCTTCCGGTTTTGTGTCTGCTAAGTAGAGCTCTAAGCTCAATAATGCTAAGTCCAACATTTCATTTTCTTCATTATCTATGAATTCATGTACATCCTCTATTCCTTCTGTCACATCCTCTACTCTTTCTACCACATTTGCATTTGTCTTTTCTTGTTTATTCCTATCCAGTGATTCTTGACTATCATATAATCATTCCTCACCCTCCTTATCTTCTGTAGTTACCTTCTTATTTAGCCTGCAATCCCTTGCCAAATGTCCCTTTTTCCCGCATTTAAAACATTCACCCCTTTTCTTTCTTTCTTCAAAGTCCTCTGATCGTTTATCAGATTGTCTGTTTCCCTGGGTATTTTTCTTACCCTTCTTCCCAGTTTGTACTACAAAGACTTCTGATCTGTCTTCTACTGCAAATACTTGAGTTTTCTTTTTGCTATTAAAATGCCTTTCGGCATGTCTTGCATATTCAAGTAATGACTGTAATCTACTTGTTCGATGATCTACCATGTGCTTTGTAATAAAGCTGCTAATGGGTGCAATACTGCCTTTTAAAAATGCATTCTTTAGCTGCTGCTCATATGGGGAATCATGTGTTTGATCTTCAGGTACCTGCATTCCACAATGGTTATTAAAACATTCTAATAATCTGGCATAATATCTATCAACAGTTTCACCTTCTTGTTGTATGCATTGATTAATGCAAGTCCAATCAGCCCTAGGCTTCCATTTCTCAAAGATTAGGTCTGTCAGACCTTTCACTCTGTTGTCCAGCTCTGCGTTACTATGTGGGAGTGGCCTAAGCTCTGCGTCACGGGCATTCCAGTTGCCACTGATCATGTGCCAATCTGGACCTACGATTTGTCTAACCACTCTACTTCTTCTCCATTCAAGTGTTAACTTAACC
This sequence comes from Protopterus annectens, assembly GCF_019279795.1. Taxonomy (NCBI): domain Eukaryota; kingdom Metazoa; phylum Chordata; order Ceratodontiformes; family Protopteridae; genus Protopterus; species Protopterus annectens. The sequence goes on from NC_056729.1 coordinate 1,503,432,480, forward strand.
TCATGCCTTGTAAGTCTTCTAAGAATTTTCTAAAATTAACTTTTGGATGGGGAATTCCCTCTGTGGCTTTCCGGATGTCTTCCGGTGTCCACGGTCTATATACTATTAGAGTCGGATCCTGTCCTGCCTGCAGATTTGGTACTTCTATGAGTGGACATATCTCTTCCTCACTCATAGCTTGTGAATTTCTATTTATTTCATATAATTCAATATCCCCTCTCAAGTTGCATGTTCGAGACCTGGTCTCGATAGGATCCCTGACAAACTGTTTTGATTTTGCAGGAACAGCTGGGTATAGCGGAGGTGGATCAGCTTGTCCACTCGCTTCATATTCTGGTAAGGGAAGCGGAGGGGCTGTTGCTATTACCAAGTTATTATCTTCTTTATCTAAGAACATTGCTTTTGAATTTTTAATCTTTTGTTCCCTGCGGTTTGCTTCCTCAAGCCACCTGTGTGCCTGAGGGACTCCTAATTGTCATTGCTTTTTTAGCTGACCTTTTGCGTCTGTTTTAAATTGTCTAACAAGTTTAATAAGTGAAGATTTGTCTAAATTACCATCAAATTTGTATTTATCAACCCATTTTGTATAATATTTGACATTATCGGCACTTTGTAATTGCATATATTTCACGTCTTCGGTTAGGGGTGGGTCTTGGGAATTTTCGTGCACTGATTTCCCATGTTGACTTAGCCAAGTTAGAAATTGTTACGTAACCCTTCTTATCACGTGGTACCACGATTTTACACCTTTTCACAGTTTATCTAGAATAACTGCCTACCTATTCTGTTTCCCTGATCTATGACAAGACAGCAATCTTTTTGTCCCTGATCTGCACATGCAAATCTCCCTGACAAAACAGTACTGTAACAAGTCCCTGATTTAAAACAGAGAAAAGGTAAATTCCTCCTTACCTGACCCTCCGGGAGTTGATCCACCGGAACGTTGACTCGTCCTTCAATCCCAGATCAGAAACAGTGGCTGGCCTCTTTCGAACGACAATTCAGTCGGAGGTCTTTCACAACAGAAGAGCCGATGTGGCCACTTCTCCGTACGGGTACATGCCACCGGGCCCAATTCTGACCTGGGCTTAGAGTGAGAGGTACTTTCCGGTCCGAAGGACAAAACTGTCAAAGGAAAAATATACTTTAAAAATTATCAAAACACGGTAGGTTCAGGTTAAGGCACTTTAATCTTGCAGCAAGGAGAAAAAAAAGTGTTAATACAGAGTTTGTCTAACTAGAAACAGGAAATGCTAACATTTTTATACACTTTCTAATAAGACATTGCCTACCAAGCTGACGTAGTGAATCACAAGTTTTGTCATCATCATTTAGTAATAATTGTTTTTACAATATTCTGCTGGTATCATCAATTTTTGTGAGAAACTTCCTAAGAAAAACAACGTGGCCTTGGCTACCACCGGTTACATATATGTAACGTTACCATTCAAGGTACTATGGTAATTCAAGCACAAAGCAAGTATAGATTGCAGTTCATTTTCTCTAACAATCCTTTGCCTATGTTATCTCTAAACTTCTGCAGCTGCACATGTTCTCATGCTTCGAACAGAGCTGATTGTTTAAAATCATTACATTTACAGAATATATCATTGTTCATTCATTTCTCCTGACCTAGCAGATAATCACCTGCTTCTCAAGTAAATTTCCAAAAGCCATAAGCATGAATATTGCTGTGCTAGCAATTACTAGGTCAGAGGGCATCTTGCAATTTTCAGAAAGCACACTGCAGTTTCAAAAAGCATCTTTTCAGTCTCATATGAAACTCAACTGTATATAAAACAGTGCATATAAAATAGAATGAAAAATGTGTTAACTTATTTAGTTTCTAATTAGCATTAAGCATACACACATTAATACATATTTTTCTGACACAACTTGTTCAGCAGAATGCATTAAATCCTGTAAATCTTTATTTTCCACACAGTCAGGAATCAACATTATTTTCTGTTTAAGCAGTCCAATAATATGCTATTGATATTTTAACATATGAAATTGGCATTTTAAAGCTCTGACTGCCAAGGTTGCAACCTTTTTACCCCATCTATCCAGCTCCCTGGAGTCTATCAGAAGGGGTAGGATTTTTAGCAGTAGAAGCCTTAATGCCCTTGGGCCCCAAAGAAATGGTTTCTGGATCTGCAACAGGATTTTTGAAAAGGAAGTTGTGTGACTCAGGAACCCTGTAATATCTGTCAGGTTTACTAGGAGCTGGAGGCAGGGAATCAGGGGCCAAACTGAATTCCGAGAACACATCAACAATGTCTAGTACAGGAGGTATAGCCAAAGGCCTATGCGGAGGCAGAAGAAGGAAATCCCTAAGCCTCCTTTTTGAATCAGAAAATTCCTGACTTTCCCAGTGGAAATGCTCCCTTAAAGTAGGTAAAGTTTCCCCAAAAGAAAAATCCTCAAGCGGGGAAGCAGAGGGAATGGAATCCTCTGCATCTGAATCCTCATAAGTAGGCATGGACAAATCCAGGTCATTAGAGTTAGAAGAAACAGAATCCTGATCAGAAGATTCATAAACAAGCTCAGCCCTAGGCCTCTTGGGGGGGGGGGGGGTTGACTACCCCTGATTAGAGTAATTAGATCTTCAGCCATTTTGATCATTTGTTTTTTAGGCATATGGGTCTGAACACGTGGCCTGGGCATCGTTTTTTTTTAGACGTAGATTGAGATTTAGGCCTTAGTAATGAAGACGGTGTCGATTTAATATGCAAGTCTGTAGGCCTAAATACACCCTCAGAAGCCGGCACCTGCATAGCGTCTCTGGACCCATCCAAGGTAGAGACATCAGCGGGTTCCATAGGTGAACCATCTCGCGGCATACCGGACTCCGAATGGGTCTCAGTAGAGGCCTGCGAATCAGAAGTAGCGGGTATCAGGGGCTGCAAAAGAGCCTCATTTAATACCGGCGAACTGGCGACTGGCTTAGGAGAAGCGTCGTCGGCAGTTATGGACCTTGGCGGCCTGTCTCTGTCTTTATCTTTGCGTTTTTTCAGAATCCTGGTAGTTGGATGGCTAACAGACATTTCTGCATAATTAAACAGAGTACCAAAATATTTAGAGGCAAAAATGTACCGATGACGGACAGTGCGCTGATTAAATAAAGCACAAAACCGATGGCAAGGTACGTCTTGGTCAGGGCCTAGGCAAGGAATACAGTACAAATGAAAATTTTTATGAGGTATTTGCTTTCCACAAGTAATGCAATTATTAACTTTTACTGACATCGGTAAGGAGCAAGAAAAAGTTTCCCCAACAGGGTACTTAGCTTTAAGTTGAAGACTTCAGTTCTGAAACTCGAAAATGAAAATTTCAGGAGTCGGCCGACCGGCACTTGTGAACTGCTTCTTCTTCTGGCACCGCATGGCAAGAAAGACTGATGTAATGATGGTGGCTGCATGTTTTATACCCCTGATGACCTGACGTCATGGAAGAAGGGACAGCAACTGACGCAGGACCCAAGACTTTGTTAATCAGGCCGACTGACGGCAACCTGCCAGCAGATTACCCAAATGTAATGACTGCAACAGTGAAACACGAAGAACATCTGCAATCAGTTCTCTATATGCAACCAGTTCCTTGTTTCCCTATTTACCAGTTCAGCATTTCTGAAATTTGCTTTCTATGTAGTCTTGTTACAAAACACTAAATATAAACATTTAAGTGACCATTTCAATACCTGTTCAATGATTTAGGTGGGAATAGAAATTCTCCAATTGAGACTGTATCAACTGCATTTAGTGAGACTCTAATAACTTGTTGGCACTGCAGATTGATGAAGTCATACTTGCAGATCAACAGAGATTTATCGGTTATCAAAACCAGACGCTCCTTCTCATTATTCCAATGATCAATCCTATAAAAATAATTAAAAAGTTTAAATTATGATGTACACTTCCATGCAATAAACAGTTTTCAAAGAGAAAATTATACAAAAAAAACAGCAAAAAACCTAGCCCAATATAAAACATAGCAAAATGGATATGACGGAAATAATCCACGGATTTTCTCCTCAGTATTTTATTCCACCTAAGGCTTGATAATGAAACCAAGAATTCTCTTTTACTCTAGCAGTTTGGCGTCATCAAATTTTTTGCATCAATAAAACACAACTACCAAACAGTCTTAATTGTACAGGCTCACAAGCCAAGGAAACGTACCCTTTAAAAGGATAAGTCCACCCGCTCCTACAGTCTAACTCAATCTTTAGGTTTCTTTTCTTCCTACAATATGGTTCCAGCATTGTGTAGGTACCAGAAACCTGCTTGTACTTTTAAAAACTTTTATTTCCTTGCACTGGAGTCAAAGGAAGGGAAAGCTCACCTACTTTTAAGTTCAACTTCTCACATACTTTGCAGAAGAATTAAGTCTCCATCTGCTTGGCATTTCATAGACGCAGTTAAATCTGTAGTTTACACTGTCAGGTACTGCTGTCAATCGTCGATGGGCAATTAATCCTGCTAATGTCAGGAACACAGCAGTGGATATAAAAAAAGAAAACTGTGGAACCGTTTTCCACTGTTTTTATTGCAGAGAGGAGAACTTAACACTCCTCCTTTCATAGCATAACAAAGCAATTAGCTCAGTCAAGGGTTTAAAGGCAGTTGTCAATTCCTCTGACAAATTTGCATAAGCAGCAACACAGTATTAAAATGCTGAACTTTAAATGTTAAGATAACTTAAATGTAGTATCAAAGATTTCTGTGACATTTAGAGAAAAGTCAGAAAATATTTTTTATTGTAAAGTACCAACACATTTACCATCATAGATTTCAAACTTCCATCTCCAAAATGAGGAACACTAGGCCTCATAATGTGGGACAAATGGGCAAAACATGGAACACATACTAACAGCTTACTAACAACTACAACTAGGAAGGTCATAGTATGGTTAACATTCTGGTTTTACTTTTAAAAAAGATCTGTTAATGAATTAATATGATTCTTTTCAATTTACCATGGATATCAGTTACAAAAATTCCTAACACTGAAATGTGTGCGAGACCTTTTCAATGTGAAACTGTGAGGAACATGAACATTTTAAGACCCCAAATTAATTACATTCCTCGTAATGAGGTACACGAGAGGTATGTTTGCCATCTTCAAGCCCCCCACACACACACAAAGGACAGAAGTACAGAAAGTGAGGCAAGGGGCAACCCTATCAATTAGGTGCACTGACAATGTTCATAAAAAGGTCTTTTAAGCTTTTTTGTGACATCCTTTCAGAGGGGGATGCATATCTGGTACACACAGATCCATGGTAAGATTCCCACTGACCGAGTCAGTCCTTACATTGTTAGAGTGCATGAGCATTTTGTAGTCCACAAAGGACATGCGGCCATTGATGGCAACTATAATATACAGCTGAATTTACTTCAGCTTATGCTTACTATGTGCTTTTACATTAAAAACATTAAGAAAAGGAAATCAGAAGTACTTAACTGTGTTTAAATGCGCACACATGCGCCCAAACACACAGAGTCAGACATGCATTTAAACACAGTACTGCAGCCCACATTTTGTATTCTACATGCTACATACATTTTTATACATACACACGCACATATCTGTGCGTGTGTTTGTGTGGGCGTACACATATAAAGTTACACAAAATTTCCAGTTTGATTTATTTTTGTTGAAAGGACATGAAGTACACACACACACAAGCATAGTTATATAGTTCTCTGCTATACATACACACGCACTTTATGCACATCACAAATACACATACTATATATATATTTTGTGTGTGCGAGATATGGGTGCATATAATATGTTACTTATAATAAACATGATAGAGATAAGTATTATTAAATGTATACATTCTAGTAAATGTTATGTTGCTTAATGTTTTACTTGGTCACTGTCACACATTGGCTATGTGTTGCCCATGCAATCTTGGACAATGTCTTTATGTTAGCATTTTTTTTCTTTGTATTGCTAAGTGTATTTAATATTTGTTATTAGCTTTGCCAATGTAGCCCACATCATGGCTGAAAAGTGTCCTGGGGCCAGTTCACTTTCCTGGCTCCCAAAGTATAAATAAATATGAAACAGAAAAAAAGTGGGGTGAGCATGACAGAAATAATTAAGGAACTAGTACAGCACATTTTAATTCTGCATCATTCATGAGACAGAAAAAAAACCTTCCCACTGAAGGCACTGGAAAGTAGCAGACAGTTTGGAGTTCTACTACTCGTCACTTGAAATGTACAGCAAGGATCATTTACTGCAGTGAGAATTTTCACACCATAGCATGAGTGTGTGGGGGAAGGTCTGGCAATTATTTTAGAACTACAAAATAATCCCATTACAAAAGCATGCTATTTACCTACTTTCTTTTGCTGGAAGCAGCCAACAGCTATTTATAGCATAGAACAAACTCTTACAGACACATAAATGAGGTTCAGTCAGGGAAAAAGAAGTAACTCTGTTTCAGAAGGTGTGTTTAGATGACCGTGTTTTACAGTCCTGCCACTCTATCTCAATGGCATGAGAAAACACCATTTCCTTATGTCTAGCATGTGTAATATAAACAAAGTATTGTGGGAAGCAGGAATGAAAGCAAGAAAACAAAATCACATTACCAAGGAAGGTCCCCATCATTTGCCATTTTGAAGGAAACGCATTAATACTGTAAAAGAAGCACTTGTAATTTTGAGGCATAAAATAGCTCTGAAAACAAAGATACAATGCAAAAATATGTTTTCTTGAGTTCCAAGGCAGCGTTTTCCTTTAAGTAATATTTTTTATGTTTCTACTTTCAAAAAGGGTGATCAGTTGCTTTTTTACAAGTGCATAATCCAAAAGCAATACGACTTAAGGAAAGTTGATCAAGTATCTAACCTTAACATCAGATCCTGCTACATAGAGCTACATACTTGGATGGACATTCATAAATTTACCTCTGGCATGACTGCCATGTTCTTCTTCAAAAGGGAAGCAAGGGCTAGGGATAGATACTGAAAGTGATAATGGCCTTCTGTCCCAGTTGCCTTGTATTTTCTAGGATTCTATAGGTTTTCAGGATGCAGCAAAAATCTGTATTAACCATTTAAAATGCACTGAATGTTTCTGCTGCTAATCTGAAGTGCTTCCATGACAATGAAGCAGCGGATTCTGGGCTGTTCTTACTTTGCATATTATTCTGTGGTAGAAGGTTTTCAGTCATTTCCTTTCCCTCCCACCCTGCATTCACTTATTCATTATTAAGCTGTTCTACTTGGAAAGTGACAGACAGGATTACAGTAGCCTTCCTACTTTGAAGCACATTTTCCTTGAGGCACCTAAGAAATACTTCACTCACAATGGGGATGGAAGCCTGACTCACTACAATAAAGAAATGGAAACTTCTGCGTCTTACGGTCATGCAGTGCTGTTGACTGCAACATAAATTTCACAGTAACTGCCATCCACAGAATTTATTAGGCAAGAAAGGGATGGAAGTAAATTGCAGGACCTTTACTCCAGATCGCACAAACACACACACACTCAGCCAACACGTAATTTAAAGTCACAACTTCAGTTTCTGCACTGTTTTCATGATATGAGGAAATCTGGAGTATTCTGAGAAAACCCACACAAACACAGGGAGGACATGCAGACTCCATACCAAAGTCATCCCAGTTGAGAACAGAACCACAGAACCTCTTGTTAGGTGAAAATGCTATGGAATAAGTACTTTAAAATCCTGCTGCACTGGCAAGGCATAAAACAATGTATATAAAAATCTGTTAAAGGTCAGCTATTAAGTAAAATAGGAACAAAGCAGCCAAAAAAAAACCAGAGGGTGTGAACCAGGATGGATAATAATGAAGAATGTGATACTGACCCAAATGCAAAACACTTCTAGGCAAAAAAGTAGCTAATCTCTTGTTGGAGCTGGAGGTAACAAGGAAGAATAGGATGACCTCTCTCACCCGCAAAAAACAGAAAGGCTTAACCTACTTCCCCAGAGTGTACTAAGAATGATCAGTTGAATCACAAGACGTTTTGCATGGCTGAAACAGGCAGAACAAAATCATATCACTCCAAATATACCTCTTCACAATTCCTAACAAAGATAAGCCCCTTCTAAAGGAGCACCAAGACTGAAAGGGTAGGTCAATGAGAACTTCAGCAATTAAGTCCAACAGGATAACAGTAGTGGATACCACCAGAGGTAGAAATCGCTGCTTTAAAGGGAGATAAAAATGTGCAGGTGAACCAAAACAGTGAAACAAAGGCAAATCCCTCCCATTCACAACTCTTGGCATAAAGGAGTCCCTTTACGGAAGTACCAATACTGAAAACATGAGAAAACTTGCAACTTCCACAAAGAAGGTCAACAAGACAGAGGCAGCAAACTCCACAGGAGAAGGAAATCACTTATTTTGCTGGAATGACAGAAAAAAGATGAACAAGGCTCAACTAATCTTAGTGCAAATGATTAACGTTGTGTGTTGGCAACAAATTGCTTTCTATAGTCCAGAGTTCAATTACCTTAGCCTCCACTTGCCTACTGTTTGACTCTGAGCAAGCCATTTATATAGACAATGCTCCCAAGATTGATGCTCCGCATGGTTCACAACTCTACCCTAGTTAACAAATACTAATAGGGAACTATCCCCATGCTCTTTCATGTTGGGCAAACTACACATCTTAAAAGTTTCCACCACTCACAACTGTTTGTTTCAGTACCATGCCTCTTGAACTGTCTTTCTGTTCATTACCCTACAGCATCATCAAGCAGGCTGTCCCACCATCCACTGTCCATTCAGTGAAACAGTTATTTTCCATTCTAGCAAGCTGTCCGAGCTGCAACTTCAGACTGTCCTCGTGCATCATGTACCTCTTTTGTGTGCATATTCACTTACTCTACGGATTCCCTTTAGTTATTCAGATGTTTATACCATTTTCCCCTTCAACTGTTTTCAATACACTAAAAGTACGGAAGGAGAAGAAAGCGAGACGAACCAAGTTGATTACAGGCTTGCCTAGTGACACAGGTTGGAACAACATGGGGTTAATAATTCAGCTTGTTGGAAGAGTTGCAAAGAAAAGGGATATGGATGTCATACTACAGGGACCGACAAACCTTCTGGCTGGGAAAAGGACACACACAAATCACGAATATGAAACTTGCACTGGGATATTAGCTGAGCATACACACAGTAATATACTGCGGTGGTGGTGCTGCGGTAGCATTGTAGCCTCACAGTAAAACGTTGCCCTGTTCGATTCTCAGCTAGAGCGTCTTCTGTATGGAGACATGCGTGAATGGGCGTACCTTCGTTGAAGGATGTGTGTCAGAGCTGGCAACTCGGCACATAAAAATCTACTGCCAATCATTAGCGGACCGGAGTTCCATTGTGGCGACCCCTAACCGGGAAAAGCCGAAAGACACAACAACACACAGTAACATTCAAGAGATGCTTCCTATCCATGGCATGGGTGAAGCTAGGGTGTCACTAATATTGTAATTAGACCTCTGTCTTTACTGGCATGCAAGTGGAGAGATGCGTGCCTGCACTGGTGTGATGCTTCCTTTTTGTCCCTAAATGAAACCAGCATCCAAACTCATATTTTAACTGCTTCATTAGCAAGTGTTAAAACTATTCAAGGGTGAATATGCAGCAATCCGAGATGTATATTATAGCCACTCTGAAAATAAGACAACCAGTAAGGCAAAAATAATGGAACAGTTGAAGAATAAACATTTTAATATTGAAAAAGGAACAGTTAGGGATAGAGAGACAGAGAGAAAGACAACATACAATCTCATATAAAACAACAAATCCACACAAGCCAAAGTGAAAAATCAACACTATAATAATCGAATTTGACTGAAATTAAGGAGAACTCAATTTGAACAAAAACAAAGCATACGCTAAAGTCGTTTTTTTTGTTTCTGTTCAGTGAAATTCGATTACTATAACATACAATCACATACTGGGAAAATAGGACAAAGCTACAATATCCAGTCTAAGCAAGAAGCACCCAAAGCTGACAGACTGACACAGCACTTACACTTGAGAACGGATTGGCTGCTAAATGTCAATGAAACATGGTACACAGCTAAGTAGGATGTTGATATAACATGAGAAATACTCATCACAACAAGATCTAACAGTATGCCCCTGCAGCAAACATCCAAGAAGTAGGGTTTTGTGTAAAGAGATGGTGGGGGCAGCTTAACAGCTTGGTAGCACATGGAGCACTGTGATCACACCCTGACATCCAAAAAGACAAATCAGTTAAGCAGTTCTACAGAGCGATACGAAATCTTAAATGTCAAGCACCCCCTGCTTCAGTTAAGATCGGGTACTGCACTAGGGAGTTAAACCTGCCAGTACTGGTCAGCAAACAAGTGCAGAATAAAAAACAGATTTGCTTCTGTCTGCTGTCTGTGCAGGTAATGTGTTCAATTTTTTCAAACATAACAGAATTCCTTACACTGTCTTTCTGACCGTGCTCACTTAAGTGCTTTACGACTTTGAAAACTGGCAAAAAACTATTTTAATTTTCTTCTGTTACTCGTAGTACATGTAGCAGATAAAGCTCTACGCACTACAAAGAATTACAATTGGGTCACCGATCATAACTTATTATCATGTGTTCTTAACATGGCTGCTGAGATACACCTCTTGATCTTTCCTCTCAGGGTTAATTTCTTGGCATCCAGGTCTCCAATAAATAATAAACCTGCTATGATCGACAACCCACTCATAATCCTCCACATTTTCACCCCAAACTTCTATGCTCTGTCACAGACAGATGATAATGCCTCAGTCAGCATAAATAGGTGTTTGAAGCCACTACTACTACATATCTACACAACGGAAGCAAGGTCCTGGCAGGTATTCGGAACAGAACTAAAAAGGAAATAATGGCCAGATGTTCCAGTTGCAAGGAGAAACTGTTCCTGCAACTAGACTGAAATCACAAAGACCTATTGTTACACTAAATACCACACACCTCTACTACTTTTCTGTATTGCTTTCGTAGCAGTAACCTGAAAGACAGTGGAGAGCCAAGCAGTGAGCAAACCTCTCACGGGTGGAAGATGGGTGACTAAAAATATATTCTACAAACCTATCCTAACTCATTACATCCAAGTGACGCCTCCACTCCAGATGCATTTGCAGTTAACTCCTACTGATCTAGGCGTCAAATATTGCTTATTCGTATTTGAATCAATAATTCCAAAACCATGCTATGTACAAGGTTTTAATAGAGTTCATCTTAAAGCTTACACAATAGCAAGCTCAACTGTATTAATATTTGACGTCTGTCTAGTGCAGGTAAAGAGATATTAACTGTTTTTATGATATTAGTTTATATTGATATAATTTTCACATTTTTCTAAATATCTCAACAACATAGTAACACAATCAGAACTCCATAGCCTCATGTGTAAGCTCGCAGCTAGATGAACAAAATGCTGCTGATAGTATGTGTGTACCTTGAGTGATTGCCGAGATACTGTAAGTTGTTTACAAAATATTAGAAACATAATACAGTGTTTACTGCGACTTACAAAATTCAGTTTATGACCTAGCATCTAAAGAATACCATCACTATAAAAATTGTTCTTAAGAGTTTGCCATTTATACTTCTTTCATAATGCCTATGGTTCCAGAGATATGAACATTTGTTTGAAATGCGAGGACATAATTCGATTCTGTCAAAAGGCTTAGGCTCCACTCATTGGAAGTTACACTGCAAATGTCCTGAGCTAAACTGGAGTGAATGCGCTAATAGATCAATGTATTTTTAAGACTATTAGTGGCACTAATTTCTATCAGAGTCCTGTAAAACTTATGAAACTGGCAGCTTACAGCCTTATGCTTCATTATTTATAAACGCCAAATGTCATACCTCATCTCAAGCAATCGCAAAAAAGTCAGTTCATTCTTTAACGAATGATGTAATTGTAGCTGCTACAAAATCCTTCTCTTGAATGCAATACATTCAAGAACTGAAAACTGTAGATCCAGAAATCTGAATGAATCTTCGATTGTATGAAAAATACATAAGAAGCCTGTAAAGGTACAGTGTGCCAAGTGTTAGCATGCTGTAGGGAAGAAACCCTAAAAGTTAATACTATAAGATGGGAAAAAAGGAAACCACTGTTCAAGTTAAAGTTTTAGTGTTTTTACCCCCAAAGCACTTGAAAGCAAGAAGAAATGAATATTTATAACCAACTTTATAACCAAATAAATAACAGAAAATGTACAAAACAAATCTGTAATAAGGATGCTTCACAGCAATATGCAATCATTCAAAATAAGCAATGGACACACACACTCACGGTTAACAGATATAATAAGAAGTCCACTGAATAAACTATCCACTTTCAGGAGTGACCCACGTGTACTGTCTAACTTGCAAGTCCCACGGTAGGCAAATAGATGTGGAAGTCAAACCCTGCATCCTTGACTACAGGAAGCAGCTCATCAACAGTTTAAAAATCTTAATCCTCTGTTTTAACTGTAAGATATAAAAACAGTACATCGGCAACAGCTTCCTTCACTCCAACCAAATCATCAGCCAGTTAAGCTTCAGAATACTGGTACCTCTATCAAATCTATTTTGTCACAAACAAAAGGCTCAAGCTACAGATCCAAAACACTTTACTTTCCAAAATAACACCAACATCCAGCAAAAGCTGGATATTTGCATAACAACTAGCTATGAAGTAAAACTAAGCAGATGTCCAATTAGCAAGTTAAAAAAGTGCAGCAGTGTTAAATAACCCTGGCAGCCATCTGCCTCCAACTAGTCAGCACTACTAGGTTGCGGTCTCTGTGGGGTGAGATGTACAAATCAGCACAATGCCCTCAGTACACCAACGCTTCCCTTAACGAATTACAGAAGCAAGCCAACAACCATGAACGTACAAAATGCCACAAATGTAGGGAGCTGTTAACATATAACTGATACTTTCATCTGAACATATCTAGATAATTATATGAAAGTAGAGCTGTCAGTGTACCATCTTAGCAGTAGTGTGTGTGAGCAACTCTCAAAATATGTAGCAGTAACATCTGCACATTGAACAGTTTGCAAGATACAGCTCATGTATATAATGATCTAGCAAAATCCAATTGCACAATATAAGGACATCGGGTAGTGTAATAATACATGTAAGGGACATAGAACTGCAGTTAATAGGAATGTACTGAAAACAAGAAGGATATGTAAGTTGTTAATTGAGCTATCTTTTTCCACCCTACTGTATGTGCATAAAAAATGCAATTCCAGACCTCAAATCGGTATGTCTAATCTCAAAACATTTGTTGGGACATATGTCCTGTTGGTTTATAAATATTTGCATTTATTTCTATGCATATGCCCTGTTAAAATACCACAATATTGGTGGCCTGTTGCCATCAATTCAACCTGCATGCTGTTGTAATGTCCACTATTGTTCTATATATGCATGTGTTATGCTTGCTTTTCAACTGTTGAAAATCTGGTGAGTTGGGCTAATGGGAATACTTCTGCATGCTGTTGTAACTAATTGGGAATGCTGTTGACTGTTACTAACCCATATCTTTATTAAACTCTCCAAAACATAGTTCGTATGGGAAGGCCGGTCCCAGCGGACCCACCTGTCCCACCTCAGCTGGCCATGGCACCTGGCACCAGCAGATCTGGTGCCCAGCCTGGGACCTCCTCCTCCACTGGCCCTGTGCCACCTTCGGGTGGAAGCACTGCAGGGGATGGGGCTCGGCCCCCCCGTGCAAGCGTAGGCGGAGGGCCACCTATCACCCTTCGAACGGTCCGGGCTGTGGTGCATACAGAGACTGAATGTTCTTTGCAGAACCTCTACGCCAGCTTGAAGCTCGAGTGGCGCAAAGTACAGTTTTGTACCTACCATAAATGTAGATGTTCGAAGATCCACATTGCTGCAGTCCTAACACTTGGGTAGTCCGCTGTCCCAGTCGGCCCGAATACCAAAGTATAAGGCTGACGTCGGTCAAGGCGCATTTGACTGACATCAGGACGTCAGGGTACAAATGCGCATGACCGACGTCATATCCTCAGTCTTTTCTTGCCCCAGATGTCAGAAGACCCTAAAAAGATAAGGCCAAAACCAAAAAACACCAAACACTCCTGTACCTAATATATGTACAATATATACAAATTTTCAAAATAGAACCCCACCCACACAACCACCCCTAAACACAGAGGGGAAGGAGGGAGGGTATTGGACTGCAGCAATGTGGATCTTGAACATCTACATTTATGGTAGGTACAAAACTGTACTATGTTCTTCATCTCACATTGCTGCAGTCCTAACACTTGGGTAGAATCCCAAAGCAGAGGTAAGGGAGGATGGCTAAACTATAATGAAGCAGGAGCTGCCAAAATGCCCTGCAACACAGCAGTGGCAAAACCAGCCCTGGATTTAGAATAGAGAGGAAGGTGGTAATGCTTGGAGAAAGTATGCACTGAACTCCAAGTAGCTGCCTCCAAAATATCCTTAGTTGCCACCCCCCTTAGAAATGCTGTTGAAGTGGCAGTAGCCCTCGTGGAATGAGGCCTAATCCCAGCTGGAATCTCCTTGCCATGATGGGAATAACAGAATGCAATGCAAAACCCAATCCACTTAGATATAGTTTGTTTTGACACAGGCTTGCCCTGGGAACTCAAAGCAAAAGAAACAAACAACTGCTGAGACTGCCTAAAATCCCTAGTCCTGCTTAAATAATAACGCAACTGCCTGTGTACATCTAAAGTGTGCAAAATCTTTTCCCCTTATTTTGGGGATCTGCATAAAAAGTAGGCAAATGAATAGTTTGGTTTAAAGCCACACTAGAAACCACCTTAGGCATAAATGAAGGATTAGTGCGTAATGATACCCTATCCTTATGAAAAATCAAAAAGGCTCAACCGCCATAAGGGCCTGCAATTCAGAAACCCTTCTTGCAGAAGTAATGGCCAACAAAAAGCAGTCTTCCATGACAAGTATTTCAATTCAGCAGTAGCCAGAGGCTCAAAAGGTTGTAGAGTAAGTTTCTCCAACACAAAATTGAGGTCCCAAGCAGGAGTAGGAGCTCTACGTGGGGTCTTATATTCTTTGCCCTCTAAGAAATTGCTTGAACAAAGGATGAGAAAACAATGGTGGGTCACAATCATAGTGAGCTGAAATTGCTGCAGCATGAATCTTAATGGAAGAGAAAGACAAACCTTTGTCCAATAACTCAGTAAGATATTGAAGAGCCACACTCAAATTAGGCTCAGAAACATCCAAATCCTTTGCTGCACTCCAAAATAAAATCTCTTCCATTTTTCTGCATACACTTTCTGTACTAGGTCTTCTGGCTTCCATAATCACATTCAAAACTTGTTGAGGAAGTTGAGACCTGCTGTGGTTCAAAACAGAATATGCCAGGCTGTTAGATGAAGAGAGTGAAGCTTGACATTGAGAAGATGACCGTCCCTCTGAGACAAAGGTGTGGAATTAAAGGTAAAGGCCATGGAGGCTTCCTTACCAGATTCCTCAGTAATGGGTACCAGTGTTGCGAGGCCAATCTGGAGCTATCAAAATCATCCTTGGCTTGTCTTGTCTGACCTTTAGGAGTACCTTTGGGAGGAGAGGCAGAGGTGGAAAGGCATACACATGAAGATTTTCCCAACTGAACGAAAGAGCATCCACTTTCCAAGCTGTGTGATGAAACCTTTTCGTGCAAAACTTTGGCAGCTGGTGGTTTAGTGGAGAAGCGAACAGATCTATGTCTGGAGTTCCCCAGGACACTGTCAATTGTCGAAATACATGAAGATCCAGTTTCCACTCGTGGGGATCCATGATTTGCCTGCTTAACACATCTGCTAAGGAGTTCTGTGCTCCTGGCAGAAACCTTGCCTGTAGATTTAGCTGCAAGCTGAGCGCAGTCTCCCACAAAATCATTGCTTGCCTGCATAGAGGATAAGAATGTGTTCCCCCTTGCTTGTTGATGTACCACATGACAGTTGTGTTGTCTGTTAGAATCAACACCTGCCCAGGAAGAAGTAACTCCTTGAAAGCCATTAATGCAAACTGGACTGCTAACATCTCCTTCATGTTGATATGTAGATGCTGTAGTCTGGCAGGCCACTTGTCCTGTATCCACTTTCCATTCAGATGAGCTCCCCAAGCTATGTCTGAGGCATCTGTCGTTAGAATCTGACTCGCCTCTGGCCGGGTCACAGAGAGTCCCTTGTTTAGGTGACATTCCTGAGCCCACCACAAAAATTCCTTTTGAATGCAAGGTATTATTGGAATGACAGTGTCCAAATCCTGGCAGTGCTGTGTCCATACATTTTTTAGATACCATTGCAGCTTCCTCATATGCAGTTTGGCATTGGGAAGCACCAGAATACAAGATGCCATGAACCCTAATGCTTGAAGGACTGTCCTTGCAGTCAGCACGGACTGATGAGATAGTTGATGGAAGTAAAGGGATAGACTCTTTTGTTTGTCCGGGGTTAAAAAGGCCATCTGGGCTGCTGTATTCAGTCTCACACCCAGAAAGCGCATGTCTTGAGAGGGTACTAGACTGGACTTTATTTCGTTCACAGAATACCCCAGGCATCTTAGCACTGCTATCACATATTCCAGATGCTGAAGAAGCTCGTCCTTTTCTTGAGCCAGAATCAGACAGTCGTCCAAGTAAGGATAGATTTGTATTCCTTTTAGCCTGAAAAAGCTACAACTGGAGCCAGAACTTTTGTGAATACTCTGGGCGCAGTAGATAAGCCAAAGGGCAATGCAGAGAACTGATAATGTGAATTTCCAGCTCGGAAACGCAGATACTTCCTGCAACTGAGTCGGATAGGCACATGAAGGTAAGCCTCCTTGAGATCTAAAGTTACCATCCAGTGATCTTTGCCCAGCAGAGGTAAAAGCTGTTGTAAAGTCAACATTTTGAACTTGGGAATGTCCAAATAAGTGTTGAGGATAGACAAATCCAAAATTGGTCTCCACGTGTTCCCCTTTTTTGGTACTAGGAACAGGCGAGAATAAAATCCTAGGCCCCTTTCTGGCACAGGAACCGGCTGAATGGCCCCTATCTGGAGCAACAGAGAAATTTGCTTGTGAGCCTCTTTTCTTTGTATAGGAGGAATGTCTGGCATGCCTTTGAAAGGAGGCAAGGTATGGAAATAAAACCTGTAACCGTGGTGAACGATATCCAATACCCATCTGTCTTGGGTAATAACACTCCAATTTTCTTTGAAAAGTGCCAGCCTTCCTCCCAAAGGTGCTGCCAGGCGAGAAGGCTCTGGCAGCTGAAAAGGCAAGTCATTGGGTCTGCTTACGAAAGGACTGACCCCTGCCCTCACCAGAAGACTGGGCAGGCGAACTGCCTGTTCTAGGCCTAAAAGAACCTTGAGCTCTGCCCCTACCACGTCTAGATCTACCCCTAGACTGAGAATCATAAGAAGGATAAGTCCACTCCTTAGTAGGCCAATTTCTACTAAACTTTGGAGGCTGAACCTGCAAAAAATCTTTAACAGTCTGCATAGACTTAGCCTTGTCCTCCATTTTCTTTAAAACTGCTTCCACAGGCGCACCAAATAACACATCAGATTGTAAAGGAGCATCTAAAATCCTTGTCTTTACATGTTCAGCTAAATTCTGATCCCTCAGCCAGGCGTGCCTGCGAAGAACAGAACCAGTGGCTGCCACCCTCGAAGAGGCCTGTACAGCATCAAAACCACATTGCAAGGAATGCTTACCCACCTGTTCAGAAACATGAACCAAATCCTGCAACTCTTTACACTCAATACCTTCCGCCAGAGCATCCACCTTAGACTTCAATTGTGAAAGGAGATAATTTTGGTATTTCAACATGTGAAACTGGCAATTCAAAGCCCTCATCTATCCAAAGCCCTTGCCTCTTTATCAGAAGGAACAGGATTTTTAACAACAGAAGCCTTAACACCTTTAGGGCCCTGAGAAACAGTTTCTGGGTCTGCCCTAGGACTCTTAAAAAGATACTTATGAGCTTCAGGCACCCTATAATACCTGTCCGGTTTAACTGGGGCAGGAGGCAAAGAATCAGGGTTCAGGGAAGCCTCTGCAAAAACATCCTCTACCACATCCAGAACAGGAGGTATAGCTAAAGGCCTATGCTGGGGTAGAAACAAAAATTCCCTAAGCCTTTTCCTAGAATCAGAGAAATCTTGACCTTCCCATTTAAAATGCTCCCTCATGGAATGAAGAGTCTCTGAAAAAGAAAAATCCTCAGGAGGAGAAGCCGAAGGTGTAGAGTCATCTACATAAGAATCAGAATAAGGAGGATACTCCTGCAAGTCTTCAGCCGAAGACTCAGAAGCCTCCGAACACTGCTCAAAACTCTCAAGCTCAGGTTCCACCCTAGGCCTCTTGGGGGGGGTAAAGAACCTCTAATCATAGTAATCAAATCTTCTGCCATTTTAAGCATATGTTTCTTAGGCAGAGACCTTGAAGAACTAGGGGAGACCCCCACTGAAGTTAACCCTGGCCGGCCTCTAGAAGGAGCCTTGGAAACAGAAGGGGTGGGCCTAACCACCTTATAAAGGGAGGGGAGAACAGCTACCTGAGAAGCCCCTTCAGCCTGGCCTACCTCCTGAGAGGACACATCTTGTAACAGTAAAGTCTCTCCCTGAGAATCCAGAGGAACTTCTGGTAGAACCACCGGCTCCACAGAGCCCTCTAAAGAACCGACGTCCGGGACAGACTGTTCTTCCACCCTAGGCTTCGCTGCTTTGTCTTTGCGCTTTTTAGCAGCGGGCCGGAGCATCCGGCGGCATGTTGTAATTACGCTTCCCAAAACTAACCTGGCACAATCTAATCTTCTCTTAATAGTGCGTTTGTTAAATCTAGCACAAGAGCGACAGCCAACAACGTCGTGCTCAGGCCCTAAGCAAGGTATACACAATGTATGGTAATCTCTATGAGGTATCTGTTTCCCACAAGAAATACAGTTATTCACTTTTCTGACATCCGGTTAAATACTGAGGCAAGAAAAACCAAAATATTCCCCAGGTACTTAGCCAACTTTGATTCGGTCTGAAACTCCGACTTCAGAAAATTTCAGAACGCCAACCTGCACTCGCAATACTGCTTCTGCATCGGACCATGCGGCAAAAAAGACTGAGGATATGACGTCGGTCATGCGCATTTGTACCCTGGCGTCCTGATGTCAGTCAAATGCGCCTTGACCGACGTCAGCCTTATACTTTGGTATTCGGGCCGACTGGGACAGCGGACTACCCAAGTGTTAGGACTGCAGCAATGTGAGATGAAGAACATCTCCCGGGTCAGCCTGCCCCTCCTACACAGCCCCCAGCACAGCCACCCTCTGGGCCGTGAAGGTGCAGTGGTGACTGCCCATGGGTGGGGACCTCAGTCCCACTGTTTCCATCTGGTGGCTCATGGGCTTGCGATTTCCAAATATCGCTCCCCGTCAAAGGTGTTCACCCACCATGTGTCATATACCGCTCCTGTATGTGTCTTGTTTGTCTCATCTGTTTACCTCCGCAACCTAACTCCCCAAATATACCTACTTCCCCTAACCCATATTCCACTCTCACCTGAAACTCTCACCTGAAAAAAAAGGGCAATCTGCTCCCAAAAAAAAATTATGCCCCATACATAGCTGCCCATTTTGCACACATGTCCACTGGACACATGAAATGTTAATTAATTGGCATTACAACATACTTTGTTGTCCTCACCCCTCTCTCGGGGGTTGAAGGTTTCATATCTACCTCCAAATTTATTGCATATGCACAGCTGCTGAAGAAATGGCCAGCTATGGACCTTCCCTACACCCGT
Organism: Protopterus annectens; assembly: GCF_019279795.1. NCBI lineage: Eukaryota > Metazoa > Chordata > Ceratodontiformes > Protopteridae > Protopterus > Protopterus annectens. Next base: position 1,503,452,293 of record NC_056729.1, read on the forward strand.
CCTGCACATCCCAATCTATTTTCCATACTGTCTTTCCCTCTTTGTGCCCCTTTTTCACCACTTTCCTATCTCCCCATTTTTCTTTTCTTTCAAAGAAATGAGCACGGGGGTTAGCGGGAATAAGCACCATTAAGCAGTAGTTAGCGGGTTTGCGTGAGTTTGTGCTTGTTTGCACTTGGCTAAGCAATGCACAGCAATGCGCAAACCCGCTTACAACTACTTAAAAGTGCCTTAGTCACTCTGTATGCGAGAGCCCTTGTTCTGCTCAGGAGCAAAATAAAACACCTCTGTCAGTCTCGAACCCCGGACCTTGCACACACTACACAACATGAAGTACCACTAAGCCACGGTAGATATACATGATGTTGGTGCTTAAATAAATATATCATGCATCAGAATGAGTGAATGTAAAGGAAAAATAGGAATACCACACCACACAACTTGTTCTGTGGATGTTGACCAACAGTTGTTGTGGGATTACATTACATGACTGTGACAAGAGAAGCAGCCATTCTAGCAGGCAATAATGTTACACCATCACTTTACAACCCCACACAGTATCACAGCAGGACAAACACTGGCATATTTGTTTAGGGCAGAGGCCATACCTCCCAACTTTTCCTAATTTTCAGGGATGTCCCTGATTTTGAAACAAATTTTAGCTCAGTCCCGCTGAATCCCTCCAAAAACTACTGACTTTGGCCAGAAAGGTGGTAAATTACACAATGAATAATGACAATAATTAAGAGTTAGATACTTCTTTTACTTCAGAAAAGGTGTATTAATTCATATGCTCGGGATTCTCTCAATATCTCAAATTAATGGCACTAATATTTTAAAGGTGTCCCTGACTTTTTCTTTACTTTTCCCTGAGTCTGTTCAAATATGTACCCGAGTGGTTGAGAGGTCTGGCAGAGGCAGAAACACAGAGGCATATCAGCCTTTCTGCTGTTACACACTGTGCAAATAAGCTTTGGAAGGAGTTTTGGAAGCATATCCTTATGTAGGAATACAGCACTGAAATACAAATGGATGTAGCCATATACTGGTAGCAACCAACTGTAAGAATGCCATTGCTCTATTGCTGAAAAGACTTGTGTGGTGCACAGACGAAAAATACCAGGCTATTCTCTGGCTATCATGTGGTTAGGTCCACAGTTGGGAGTTACGCAAACAGACTACTTGCCTTGATAAACTAACATGTACAAAGCAACCCTGTAAGTCCAGCAAGATAAAATCCACACAATAGTACTTACGCTCTCTGTACTTCTGCAACCCTACCCAAATGTAGAATATACTGTGTGTGCAGGGTCTACCAAGGATGTAGGTAAGCATACTCACAGTACTGAAATGTGTCCAGTTTTTCTGAGCAACTTGTGCTAATGTCAACACTAAAAAAGCACAAACTGTTTAGAACTGAGTAAATGAATATTCACAGTATAGCAGTTCACAAACAATTCTTGTGCCAAAGGAATACATCTCAATAACTAGCTTTGTATGGCAGTTAATTGTAACAGTTGAAAGGAAAGTACATCTTTCCATGTATCTTGGGGTAGCATTTTGAGGGGAGAGTACATTTCTACACTGACAAGTGGGTACTGGAAGCAGCAACATTAGGTCTGAGTACAAAATGTAAATCACAGGCTACATCCCTGGCTTCTGATACAAGAACTATACCAACCTTCTGTCTTAAACAATGATGTCCACAGCAAACAAGGACGATATCCATCTTGGAAAGCTGAAAGAGCCACACCTACATGAGTTAGCAATTTATAGTACTGGGTTGCTATGACAGTGATTACTGCAATTATTACACAGCAGGCTGCATGCAATTAGCAAATGGTGGCCACTAATTGGTGCAGAGGCCATCACATGCTCATGTGCAAATTCCTACAAAAGCAGGCTGCAATCTCTGCCAACAAACTCAACCACTCTATTGCAGAGACAGAGAGAGAGAGAGAGACAGAGAGAAAAGGAAAAAGAAAAAAATATTACCAAATCATACAAAGGAAAGGTATGTGACACATATGCATTTACTGGCATGTAGTAGATGTTATTGAAGAATAGTCTAGATAATGTGAACCATTCATATGTGGCAGCAGTACTTCTTTATGCACAGATGTTCTGCTTAACTACTGCTATGGACAATACTGTGTGTACCTGTGGGCAGTGGGACATACCTGTGAAATGTGTATCTCAGAATTAAATGTCTAAGATCTGATCCATGTTATCTGTGTTCTGTACAGTAGTGTGGCCAATGGCTGTTGGGGGGATTAGCGCTGACATTATATAAACATGGGTGTGACAGAACAACATATGCATGATAGTCATATTAAAGTGTAACTTAGCACTGGCAACTGCTGTAGCAGTCTAGTATGCTTATCTAGCATCTATAGCCATATATACCCCCCTAATGTTAGTGTGTGTTCATATGTGACACCTGTTTGTGTTGCAGCAAGGCCCAACAGTTCAGCTGTGAGGTCCAGGGACTTACAACAGTGTGGACTTTGTGTGTGCATGCCACACACATACGGAGAAATATATGCATGTCATATATATTCACATCTGTATATGTGCATAGAGCAGGGGACATATTGCAACTGTTTGTGAAGGATGGAGATATACATGTTGGTGAAGGTTAGTACAAGCATATTTGTATGTAGGTTTTAGTGTGTGACAAACAAGACAGCATACAGTGCTGGTATATGACATGTGGTGGTTAAACACTGTGGGTGGTTTGTTCAGTTTGCAATGTTGAAGCCAGTAAGGTCTGCTAAAGCTACCTGGGCTGTGAACACCTTCAATGCATTTATCCCAAGACTGTGCAATTTTATTACATTACTGTACACCTTACATCCTTTGTATAATTGATATTCTCACTATGAAAGCTGAAATGTATATGTGCCTACATATATATGTATATGTAGACCAATGGATTTGCAATAGATTCTCTGTACTGTTGACTGACTGTGATGGTCAATGTGTTTGTGAATATGTCAAAGATATGCATCTGTGGGATAGCTTAGTGGGAAACTGTTTATGCCATGGTATTATGGGTCCTTGCTTTGATCCTAGCAAAAGCTGTGTATTCTGTTGCTAGGCAGAACAAGTGCTATTGCATACAGTGTGAAGTCCCTTGGCTTTAACTAGGGTGTGTCACTGGAGGCTAAAGCACTACATCTATGATTATTGATTGGTACCAATGTTGAATCCAAATCCTGTGTGTACTGTAGTACTACTTGAAGCTCTGGGCCTGTGCAGCAAGTATGGCGCATGTCCACATTGCTTGCATCCACTGTTTTGTGTGGTCCCTGTATTCAACTACATTTCTCAAGATTAAGGTTGTGTAAGTACTGACACACAGTACTGTATAGTACACACTGAAAGCTTATCTGGGTTGTCATACCTTTGTGTCCTGTAATTATGTCTGATATGTGTGTGTGGGTATGTCTGTAACATGTCCTTTGACATGTGTGGTAAAATATATAAATGCGTATCTAGCAACATTCATAGTGTACTACAGCAGTATGAGACCTATATTCCCAATTGTGCACATATTTTGGCCACGGGTTTGCCATTAACAAGTTGTGTGGTATAATAGTAATACATTTACTGGACCTTACATTGATTGTGATGGACGATACATTTCTTTACACATCAGCTTGATGTATATCTGCTGTGGCTAGGATGGTGCATCGTTGTTGCATACAGTGTGCCAGGTACTCTTGTATAGTCTTATATAGTGATTTTATTTTGTTGTTGTGCAGAACATGGTTCATTAGAGAGTGAGCAAGGCACTTTCAAACAGTTGTGGGGTGAGCAGTGATAAGTGGCAGTTACAGTGTTTCACTCTCGGTTAGCTAATAGGTTGCTATATACGGCAGTGCAGTGACATATGTACTGTATAATGTTAAATGTGCCATATGACTTGGTCAGACATTTTTGTATTTATGTCTTCCAGGGATCATGGCCCATCGCAGGAACCCCAGTTACAGTAGTGCTGAAGATGATATAATTACTAGCAGTATGATTCAGCACTACCGGCTCATGTTCTCACGAACTAGCCAGGACCAGCAGAAGCGTACTGCAATGTGGCAAGATGTTGTCTGCAGGGTAAATGAGGTAGGCCTGCATAACCAGACATATAAGCAGATACGCCACCACTGCAGTGATCTTCTCAGACATGTCCGTCAGCGTGCTGCTATGTGCGGAGACAACAGCTTGCAACAGGAGGTGGTGTTAATATCCATCCTCCCCTCACCAGAGTGGAGGAGTTGCTCCTGAGCCTGGTGGCACCTGCCCAACAACAGCAGCAGACATACACCATGATGGAGGTTGGAGCCACCCAGCAAGCACACATGGAGCATGCAGGTAACATGGCATATCTGTAGACTACTGTTATCTGTAGTGGTAGATCATGCATATGTGAGATGTGGAGTGTGTCGTTCAAAGATGTAGAGTCTGTTGTTGTGCAATATTGATAATTTGGAACATAATCTGTAGCCCTGTGAATGTAAACTGTTGTTCTACTGTAAGACTGCAAACACAGTAGCAATGCCACAGTTGTGGCCACTGACAAACTGTCTCATCTCTATGTAGGTCCCTCTGGGCTGACATCAAGGCAGCGGACAGATGCTGGTGAGTGTGTTCTACATTTATTATTGTAAATAAAAAGTGCATGTCATAGTTAAGGTGTAGGCCATGTACACATGTAACACCTAACCATAATGCATGCTATGCATGTTTGGTGTAAGAGCACGCACATCTCACTAATGTGATTAGCTGCCTCAAACACATGCAATACCCAGACCATCTCAAACAAATGTGGCTAGACTGTAGTGACCATTGCATAGGCACAGTTGATGCTCAACATGCACATAACATACACATCTATGTCATACACAGAGCATTTTAACATGCTACACACAAAGGATTCTCAAACCCTCTGTAAAGACACACTCCAGTATCCAAAATCTCATCCACACATTACACATAATATACCTGAGAGGAGGCCTATCATGGGGCATTTAAACACTCCAACACACTACACATTCATGTTAGGGAATGCTCCTCATTGGCCTCCTTACAAAGTCACGTAACAACTGGTTGTGAAATGGTGAATGTAGCCAAGGTAGTACAGTTCCGGCACAGCATGATTAGTGCTAGTTTGGGAAACATTTGTAGCCTTGAGTGACCACATGATGCTCCATGATGATGGCCTATGGTACTATGCCCCATCATCCAGTTATTGTAACCACAGTACTACACATAGCTTTCATTGCTATACACCTTTATGTTGCCTGTGTGGACACACATGCACCTCTAAACAATATGCATACCAATCACCATTTGCACAACTGACACATATATGTCTTGTGATGCTATTGAGTGGCTAGGTCATATGACACACATTGGGTATGTGTAGTGTTTAAATATGCAGTTGTGTTTTAGCATGCCATGTCATGGAGGAGACTGGCATGTCCACAATATAATCAACACTCACCATAAGTACCGTACATTGGGTATGTGGCCGAATGGTATTCCATCAATTATCCATGCACCACTGATGATGATGTGTGAATACTCATAATGCATGTGCTAAAAATGTGTCCACAATTATTTGCTAAAGACACAGAGGCTGTATTCAGCATTGGATACCTATCTGACACAGATACACACCCAGCAATGGTATGTACACCTATGAGTTATGGTGCACAGTACATTACAAGGTTATGAATACCTGCACAGCAATGCTGTGTCCATGAATGCATTGTGTTCCAGGTGGAGGCCCATCACCTAATAACAAAACATGCATGAAAGCCATGTATACTGTTAGCAACAAGGACTGTCTACACTTGCACTGCATGCTGTTGAGCAACACGTCCTGCAAGAGGACATGTGTGATATGACTGTTTTGCTTGTGATACTGTACCCCACCCATCACCTGCTATTGTGTATGCTCTGAGATTGCTGGTGTTGTGTGTGTCTGCTTTAGGGAAGAGTGTATTTTTGTGTGTGTGCATGTGGTCTGAAGTCATGTTCAGGTCTGAAAGTGTGTTTCCTGTTTTCCTCTCACAGGTGCCGAGGTGGGGCTGGTTCAGTACAGCAGGGAACCTGATGTCACTGAGACAGACAGTGATGACGAGGATAGGTGTGTTGAGGCATAGGCAGGTTTGTCAGGGTCTGTTGGGCCATCAACTGACAGTACACAAGTCTCCACCCCATCCATGCACACAGTCATACTGCCTGTACATCAATCATCACCACTGCCCTTAGCTGAAGGACAGTGTACAGTTGGCACTGGCCAGGACAGTGTGGTATTTATGGCACATGTATCAGGACACAGCAGCCATAGCCAGATGTCTGGGACGGTACCACATAGGAAGATGCCCAGAGGTTCTCATCAGAGCACTGCTGGTCATCATGCCCCTGGCAAACGTGCCACACCGCTTTCTACCACACGCATGTTCCAGGCTGTCATGGAGGCACAGACACGAATGGAGCGGTGCACCAGATGGGGACTAAGGGCACAGAGGGCTCATAACACCTCTGTAAACGACAGTATCCGTGACCTAGCAGGTGCCACACGTAACTACACTGAGGTCATTGACAGATGTTGGGGTGAGAAATTGGATGTCCTCCACAATGTCATGTCCATGTGTCAGGACAGTGCGGGACAGTTGAGACGTCGACATACACCAGCAACATCAGCAGCTGGAGGTCGCCATGGACGCCCAGCAAGTCACAGCCGCTCCCGTAGTTGCCAGTACCAGCCCCAGCAATGTTGGTGGAGGGCTGTCCATAGACCGTCCTAGCAGACCACGTGCACATGGTTCTGGCTAGTCCCAGCAGGGACCTGGATCCAGTGGACATATATTCACCTCTTCGGATAGTACCCAATCTGGATTATTACCTGATACTGTCTGTAGCACCCCTGCCAGGCTCAGGTTCCGTATCCTTGGCCAGAGACGGTGATTTGTAAAGCCTGCCACGTACAGTCTTGTAGCTGTCTCACAAATCCCCATATATGGCAGCCACATGGTGGAACTGTGTGCATGCAGACACACACACAAACCAGAAACCTAGGGCAAACACATACCCGCACACATTACATCAACACTGGCCCATAACAGTACTCATGGCCCCCACACACACACACACACACACACACACACACACACACACACACACACGTCGACTGTATAAGCCCAGTGTAGGCCTCTGGCAAACCAACAACACACCGTGCATATGATGAAACCTGTACCACCTCCTGTCATCTGTAACACTGATGTAGGAACAGGCTAATATGGTGCTGATGCACAGGGTGACTTTAATAAAGTATAGCAATGGTTGGATGTGTAGCATGTTGTCAGCAGTAAAGTGTAATGATATCCTTGAAGGTGTAGCTGAGCAGGCATGATGCATTAAATCTGTAATTAGCAATGTTGTATTGTTTTCACCAGTGTTTATTCCAATTGTGTTTTGTTTGCCCATGTGCCACTTGGCTGATGTGTGTAGTTGTGTCAGTATGCGTTATACAGTGAACAGTAAGTGTGGGGTGTGTGCAACACAGGTTTGCAGGTGTCCATTTGTGAACATGGTGGAGGTGCAATGTCTGCATGTACATGCATATTGGACACATGGGCAGGGCGACATGCCCTGTATTGGCCAGTGTTAACACTCCATAGTTTCTATTGGTGGCCAGTATGCATTGTACTACACACATTGTGGAACTTGAGTACGCATGTGTGTGTATGACACAGGTTGACACTGTGCTGTGGGTGATGCTGTTGTTGCTATCTGTCATTGGTTTGCATTACTAAGGTTAACACTGTCCCAGCTGCATAATCCTTTAGTAATGCACACTGTTCACCTACAGGGTTGCATGGACCGTGCTATCACAAACACAAGAAATTCTCACATATACAGTAAAAGTGCGTTAGTCTCATGGACCCCTGCCATAAACTAAATATATAATAGAAGGTGTGAAGTTGTACCAAAAAAGAGTTGCATGCCAAGAAGGGATAACCTCTATGGTCAGTATCATTGGGAAAATACAATCTCTCAATAAACATACAAGGCAAGCTTCAAAATACAAAATGGCGAGGATTCTAAAGATAACACTAAAACTTTCTTTAGTGTTGTTTATAATCTACAGGGGGAAATCTCAGATTGGGTCATAGTTAATGTAAATGGTCACAAAGTACACTTATCTGACTGACATTACCAATTCCTTGTCAGACAGTTTGAAAGCGGATTTCACCACCCTGTCGTTAAACAAGGGCCACATTTCTAGACCTGAAGAATGTAAAACCTGATGATTCAGACACTCTAGTTAAAACATCTCTTTACCAAAGTCCAAAGCACAGTAGCAATGGTACTGGACAGTGTCCCTGGCTGTGTCATACACAAGCTGACATATGAAGTCACCACTCACCTAAACACACTGTCCAGATGCAGCCTCTATACAGGTTACATACTTGTGGAATGATGCACGGTAATGGTGTTCAGTCCACAAGGGTCGAGCTACAACGTCCTCCTCTTCTCCTTTCGGATGCTCCCATTAGGGGTCGCCACAGTAGATCATCTGTTTCCATTTCGTCCTGCCCTCTGCATCTTGCGTTATCACACCATCCACCTGCATGTCCTCTCTCACCACAGCCATAAACCTGATCTTAGGCATTCCTCTTTTCCTGTTACCTGGCAGCTTCATCCTTAGCATCTACTTCACAATATATTCTCCATCCCTCCTCAGCACATGTACAAACCAACTTAATCCTGCCTATCTGGCTTGGTCTACTACCCTTCAAACCTAGCCTGACCCTCTAATATACTTATTCTTAAACCTGTCCACCCTCGTCACACCCAGTGCAAATGTTAACATAAATTGATTAAGGGTAGAACTACAACAGATCCTGGAAACTCTCACCCTATAAGCCAGACAAATGTTATTTGGAAGGCTATGGAGCACAGCATTATGGAACTCATTAACAGAGACATTATGAACCTGCAAACACTGCACCATACCCACTTAGGTTCTCTAAAGGCCAGATCATGCTCCTACACATAGGTTCATAGGTTCATACTAGGCTATCTGCCCTAGGGCATTTATAAGTCTAGCCAGAGTGTGTTTGGCTTTTGCCACCCATTTTAAAATAATTTTGCTATGCCCTTTTTCGAGGTTAGTATACTGTGCCTCTGTCTAACAGTGACACAGAAGTCATACCTGGGGTAAACCTATGATCTCCCATCCACTCATCAAGATTCCTCTTGAAGAGAGGAAATGAGGGACTCTGCCTAACCTGGACTGGGATTTTATTCCAGAGTGAAGGGAGCCTCTGGGTTATGAATCTGTCCCTCCAGCATGTCCTATTTATTTCAGTGCTGAGGTTCAAGTCTCTCGAGCACGTAGCTCGATGGGATTTGGATTTTCTGAGGTGCAGCATGTCCATTAATTCCGGGTTGGACATGGCTTTATACGTCGGGCACAGATCGCCTCTGAGCAGGCGGTATGCCACTGAGTAGAGCTGGAGTTTCTTTAACCAGGCAGCATATGGCATCTGTTTGAGCCTTTTGATCCTCTTGGTGAGGTACTTTTGGGGTCTTTCCAGTTGCTGCAGGTGTCTGGTAAGGTACATCCCAAAGGGGCATTGTACTCAATTATGGGCCTGATGAGGGATGAGTAAAGAGGCATGACCTCCCTGATCTAGATGTAAATCCTTCATGATTAGGTGGGCTATATAAAATGTTTTCTAACCACTTTGGCCACGTGGTTGTCAAATGAGAGACTGCTATCAACTTGGGTCCCCAGGTCCCTAATTACTTCTTCTGTACTTAATGGATTACCACCTATGTGGTAATTTGTGGGCACTGTTTTTGCCAAGGGATGACTATACACTTTTGGAGTTTAACTATGCCATGGCTCTGGCACCAGTTGTCTGTTTCTATGAGGCCCTTTTGGAGGATGCTTGTGTCGGCTGGAGTGTCGATTATGGCCAGTTTGCAGTCATCTGCAAACTTGGTCAGCCACAGTCCTTCCGTGTTGGCCTGTACCTCCAAGAAATATATACCGAACAAGAGAGGTCCCAGGACTGAGCCTTGTGGGACACCACTTGTAACTGGTTTGGAGTCTGACATGGCTCCAGCAATTCTAACCATGTGGGTTCTGTCCTTGAGTCAGTTTGCAACCCATCTAGTGACATAGGAGTTTATATTTAAGCTGGTGAGCTTATCTATAATGCCCGAGTGGGGTATTGTATCGAAGGCTTTTGCGAGGTCCAGGTAGGCTGTGTGGACCACCTTTCCCTCGTCAATGGCCTTAGTGACTGATTCAAAGAAATCAACCAGGTTTAAGAGGCCTTAACAAAGCCAAACTGGGTAGGATCCAGTGTCTGTAGGTCTCCAATATCTTTATTTATGAGGTCCATGATGATCCTTTCCGTTGCTTTGCAGACCAAGCTAGTCAGGCTTACGGGGCGATAGTTTCCAGGATCCGTTGAGGCACCAACTTTGTGGAGAGGGACCACTGTTGCTGTACGCCACTCTTTGGGTACATATCCTGTAGTAAGGCTGAGATTGAAGAGTAGTTTTATGTTTGGGTTTAGCTTTTCTTTGAGTTCATGTAGGACGCAGCCCGGGACACCGTCTGGTCCCATTGATGCTGTGTTTTTTGCTTTGGAGAGTGCAGCTCTTACCTGAGCATCTGAGATGTCAGGGGGGCAGCACTCTGCTGGGATAGATATTTGCCCTTTTGGTGGGGGGGGGAGAAGTTTGCGCTGAACCTGTCAGCTAGGATGTTGGCAATGTCTGTGGGTTCGATGTATTTTTTGTCATTTTGGACTAATTCTGAGCATATCTCGGAATTCCCACCCAGGTTCCTAACATAACTAAAGAAAGCCTTGTGATTATCCTTAGTGTCCTGTGCAATTTTTCTCTCAAAGTTGGCCTTATACGATTTTATGAGTGCCCGTAGTTTTTTGCTAATACTGATCAGAGATACCTTCCCTTTTTGGGATTTTGCTCGATCATGTAGTAGCTTCCTCCTTCTATTGTATAGTTTGTTTATGGCTGGGGTCCACCAGACAGGACGTCTGCCTTTGGAGGATTGGGACTTGGTTTTATTTGGGATTGCATGATCCATGCATTCCTGAAGGTGCTCATAGAATGTGTTTATAAAGGATTCTGCGGTCTGGGCCGTATTTTCCACAGGCCCGGGGGCTTTGAAGGATTCCACCTCGATTATGAGGAGTGTGAAATTTGCATTAGAGAAGTTTTTCACTGTGGTTTTCAGGGCAGGGGTTGAAGTCGGGATGTGAATATCCAGTGAGATTAGTTTATGGTCTGATCTTACCAAGGAGGGACACACCTGGTCTGGAGCATAGAGTCCCCATGTTGGTGATGATCAGGTCCAGTATGTTTTCCCCTCTTGTGGGAGTGGTAACAAGTTTTTCCATAGCATTTGAGTTTATAAATTCTAGAAACCTTTGGGCTAGGGTGTTGGAGCTAGAGTAATGCTCCCAGTCTATGTTTGGGTAGTAGAAGTTGCCCAATATAATGGTGTCTGGAGAGACCTTCATATTTTCCAGTGTTCTCAGGAAGGCCGAGTGGGGTTCCTGGGTTTGGGAGACTTCAAGCCAGTTAACAAGGCTATAGGTGAGGGAGGGGAGGTCAACACAGCCAAGCTATAGCTCACCAGCAATTCATACCCATCCCACATTCTGGTACTATACATTACCTCAGACTGACCATAAACGATTGTTAGATGATGGCTTGACAACTGACGCACAGATGTAGGACACACAGTAACATTTGCAGCCTCCATGTACTATTCTATGCCAGTACCAAGTGGTATTCATCTGCACTCAGTCCTGGGACCACTCCTGTTTGGCATATAGCTTTCTTAGGTACAAGCAAACACAGTAGGGATATGTCTGCCCACGTCTGATGAAAATGCATACTGTGGGCTATCCTTTATTCTCCAGATGACACACACATCCTCCAAAAGGGAATCAGAGACACATACCTGGTGTCAAACTCATGCTGTAAAGCTATAAGCCAATGAAAGCATAGTTATCCACTTTTAGAAAACAAAGTATCCCCAGAGTACCACATAGGTAGTAGCTCCCAAAATGTGGAACAGGTACTAATGTATACATAAAGCCATGTGTTTAGCCATCTCTCCTTTGATAATCACACTACCAAAGGGTTTTGGAAATCCCTCTGTGGAGCACATAAGCAATAAAGAGTTTGCATGCAGATCCACAGAGGTTGTTGCACACCTATAATGATTAGTCATCTTTGCCAGACTTGCTTTGGAACAGGTTTCAAATATACCTCAAGCATAAACCCTCACTCACACTCTTCAATAGAAACCCTGATGAGTGGATGTGAAACAGTAGACGTAGCCCAGGGATCACTGCAGTGGCAAAGCTTGTCACAAGCATACAGAAGTGACCTAAGGTCTGGAAAGCGCCAGCATGCTCTGGCAAAGATAACAGATGTGTTCATGGAGAAAGCAGAGTACCCATCTATGAAATAATTGAGGTCACATGTATGTATATGGATTTGCCCCACAGCTACCTTACATGTGTAATGCACATACAGTTGTCATTGTGATAAATCATACACTAGAAAAATCAAAACCCACTCCACATTGACCAACGGTGTCACACACCTGGAACACACACACAGTCAAGCAAGTGCAAGATTCAAACTCCTTCCTAACTACATTGTGATACTACAGCAGTATGCATTTACACGACGCTATATACACATTACTGGGATTTCACCTTTCCACAGGTATATTTGCAGGATGGTGACATCATCAGACTTGTCAAAGATGAGTATACCACTTTTAAGGGGTGTGAGTAGTCTCCAAAAAGGTTGCTCCTCCCCAGGGAGACGCACACAACAGTTAAGCAAGTGCAGGATTCGAACCCCTACCTAACTACATTATGATACTACAGCAGTACGCATTTACACAACACGCTATACACATTACTGGGATTTCTCCTTTCCACAGGTATATTTGTAGGGTAGTGACATCATCAGACTTGACAAAGATGAGTATACCACTTTTAAGGGGTGTGAGTAGTCTCCAAAAAGGTTGCTCCTCCCCAGGGAGACACACACACAGTTGGCAAGTGCGGTGTTCTTAATCCAAACTAAGTACGTCTTTACACTTCAGCAAGCAATATGGAGTTACAAGGTGCAATACAGACATTACTTGCTGACAGTTTGCCCAAAGGTTTTTTTTCACATTTGCTAACCTCAGCAGGCTTATCATACTAGGTGTATTGCAAGTGTATTGTATGCATAGGCCATGACAATATCATATATGGGTTGATGCACCACATGCTGGCACACACAGGGTCAAACCGGTGGCAAAGCTCTGTCAACCCAATACTGGACAATACAGTCAGGAGGAGTAGGGTCATACAACCACAACACCAACTGTCTCACACACACCTACAATATAAGCACCAGCAAAACACAGAAGTATTACCATACTCGGAGAATACAAATATTAATCTGAAAAAGAGAGCGTGTCCTCCTAAGCAGACAAGCAAGCAACATGCACCTCCAAGCACACGCCAAAAAACACATAATACACCAAAGCAGCGTGCCTCACAACAGGCCCCAAGGCAAAACAACATACCCAACACACTAGTAATAGCTGACTTCATAGTCAAGCACACAGATGTTCCACTCACTCGGCTATGCAAGGGAAAGCTTACTGTCAGTTGTCTGTCGGGTGCTATGATCCACCACATAACACAAGCACTTGCATCACTCCAGAAAAGGTACATATATGACGTGTTCTTTGTACATGTCAGTGTGACTGATCTGAGACATACCTCCCAGGACAACATGACAAAAGATATATATTAGCTCTATGATCATGTAGCCTAGGCTGGTATGACCCTGACCTTGAGTAGCATCTTTCCTTCACCTACATGATACTGCAATATAACAGAAAGATGATAAACTTCAACAATTGGCTGAGCTTCTGGTGTCATTCAAAGGGGATCCAGTCTCTGTCTGCCTGTGATGACATGATAGACCAGCTCGTTGCTTTGCTACAGATGGTTTGCACCTGTCACCCCTTTACTTCTGAATACTGGCCAAGGCTCTTGCAATCCCCATATTACCTTTTTTAGGCAAGGCTCAAAGGTTCATAGGTAGGTACTAGGCTATCGGCCTTGGGGCCTATACAAGCCCAGCCAAAAAGGTACCCTGGCTTTTGCCACCCAAGAAATTTATTTTCCTGTGCCACTGTCGAGCAGAGGCACAGAAGTGATCCCCAGGGTGAATTTCCTATTTCCCATCCAATCATCAAGATTTTTCTTGAAGAGTGCTAAAGAGGAGCTTTGTTTGATATCGATAGGTAGTTTATTCCGGAGTATGGGAAGTCTCTGGGACAGGAATCTATCCCTCCGGCATGTTCCGTTTATTGTGGTGACAAGGTTTAGGTCCCTAGAGCGTGTAGGTTCATAGGTAGGTACTAGGCTATCTGCCCAAGGGCATTTATAAGCCTAGCCAGAATGTGTTGGCTTTCGTCACCTTTTTAAATTAGTTTCCTGGGCCTCTGTCTAGCAGGGCCACTGAAGTGATCCCAGGGGTAAAATTACAATTTCCCATCCACTCGTCAAGATTCCTCTAGAAGAGAGTCAGCGAGGGGCTCTGCCTAACAAACTGGGATTCTATTCCAGAGCGAGGGAAATCTCTGGGACAGGAATCTATCCCTCCAGCACGTCCTGTTTATTGTTGTGCTGAGGTTTAATTCACTGGAGCATGTGGCTCTAAGAGATTTTGTTTTCTTGAGGTGGAGCATGTCCATTAATTCCGGGTTGGACATGGCCTTATACGTCAGGCATAGATCACCTCTGAGCAGGCAGTAAGCAACAGAGTAGAGCTGGAGTTTCTTTAGTCGAGCTGCATAAGGCATCTCTTTGAGGACCATGATCCTCTTGGTGAGGTACTTCTGTGGTCTTACCAGCTACTGCATGTGCCGATTAAGGTACATACCAAATGGGGCATTGTAATCTATTATGGGCCTAATGAGTGATGAGTAGAGGGGCACAATGACCTCTCGATCTAGAGGTGAACCCTTTCATGATTAGATGGGCTACATAGAAGGAATTTCTAACCACTTTGGCAATGTGATTATCAAAGGAGAGGTTACTATCTACCTGGGTCCACAGGTCCCTAATTACATTTTACGTACCTAGTGGATTACCACCTATGTGGGGATTCGTGGGCACTTTGTTTTTTCCAAAGGGGATGACTATGCATTTTCTGGCATTCAGCTTGAGGCCATGGTTTTGACACCAGGTATCTGTCTCTGTAAGACCCTTCTGGAGGATGTCTGTGTCAGCCAGAGAGTCGATTATGGCCCCCAGTTTGCAGTCATCTGCAAACTTGGTCAGCCATAGTCCTTCCATGCTTGCCTGTACCTCAGAGAAGTATATACTGAACAGGAGGGGTCCCAGGACCGAGCCCTGTGGGACGCCACTTGTGACTGGTTTAGAGTCTGACATGGCACCCGCAACTCTGACCATGTGTATTCTATCTGTGAGCCAGTTGGCCACCCATCTTGTGACATAGGGGTTAATGTTCAAGCTGGTAAGCTTGTCCATGATGCCAGAGTGGGGAATGGTGTTGAAGGCCTTAGTGAGGTCCAGGTATGCTGTGTGGACTACCTTCCCTTCATCTTTGGCCTTGGCAACTGTTTCAAAAGAAGTCAACTAGGTTTAGGAGGCAGGATCTGCCTTTAACAAAGCCAAATTGAGTAGGGTCCAGTGTCTGGAAGTTCCCAATGTCTCTGTTTATGAGTTCCATGATAATTCACTCCATAGCTTTGCAGACCAGGCTGATCAGGCTTATAGGACGATAGTTCCCAGGTTCTGTTGTGACACCACCTTTGTGGAGCAGGATGACTGTTGCTGCACGCCATTCTTTGGGTACATAGCCTGTAGTAAAGCTGAGTATGAACAGTGAATTTAGGTGAGGGTTTAGTTCCTTTTGGAGCTCGTGTAAGACTCAGCCTGGGACACCATCCGGTCCCATTGATGCTGTGTTCTTAGCTTTGGAGAGGGCTGTTTTTACCTGCATGTCCATGATGTCTGGAAGTCTGCATTCTTCTGGGATGGACACGGGCCCTTTTGGGGGTGAAGGGAGGGTGAAGTTTGCACTGAACTTGTCCGCCAGGATGTTGGCAATGTCAGTTGGTTCAGTGTATTTTTTGCCACTTTGCAGTAGCTCAGAGCATATCTGAGAGTTGCCACCTAAATGTTTGATATAACTAAAGAAGGCTTTGTGGTTATCTTTAGATTCCTTGGCAATGTTTCTTTAGAAACTGGCCTTGGATGATTTTATGAGCAATCGTAGTTTCTTGCTAATAATGATCAGTGATGCCTTTTCTTTTTGGAATTTTGCTCGATCATGTAGTAGTTTCCTCCTTCTGTTGTATAGCTTATTTATGATCAAGGACCACCAGACTGGTTTCCTCTTTTTGGAGGAGTGAGTCTTAGTTTTACTTGGGATGGCTCGATCCATGCATCCCTGTAGATGCTCATAGAATGCACCTGTAAAGGATTCTGCGGATTGGATAGCATTATCCTGTAGCAAGGGGGCTTTGAAATTTCCACTTCGGTCTTGAGAAGTGTGAAGTTTGCTTTTGAAAAGTTGTTTACAGTGGTTTCCTTGCCAGAGGGTGGGGTCGGGATGTAGATGTCCAGTGTGATTAACTTTATGATCTGATCTTACCAGCGAGGGGTTTACCTCTGGTGTGGAACACTGATCCCCCATGTTGGTGATGATCAGATCCAGTATGTTGTCACCTCTAGTGGGCGTGGTGACCAGCTGTTCCAGGACATTTGAGTTTATAAACTCTAGGAAGCACTGGGCAAAGGAGTTTGTACTGGAGTAATTCTCCCAGTCAATGTTTGGGTAGTTGAAATCTCCTAATATCATGGTGTTTGGTAGGACCTTTATATTTTCCAGTGTTCTCAGAAATGCTGAGGGAGGGTCCCGAGACAAGGTAGGTGATCTGTAGCAGGCTATGATCTGATAAGCAGCTTTGCCCACTGTTGCACTTGGATGGTCTCCGAGGCCTCGTGCTGTGCCACTAACCTGGAGGTGTGGGTATCCTTTATGAAAATTGATACACCCCCTCTTTTGTATTTCGGTCCGGGTTTTGGGGCTGAAGTTCAGAAGGATTGGGATTTCTTTAAGTGGACATAGCTTTGTATGTTAGGCAGAGATCACCTCTGAGTAGGCGATATGCGACAGAGTAAAGCTGGAGTGTTTTGAGACTGTCTGTGCAGGGCATATATTTGAGGCCGCTAATCCTCTTTGTGAGGTATTTCTGCGGGCTTTCCAGTTGTTGTAGATGTCTTGTGAGGTACATACCAAAAGGGGAGTTGTACTCTATAATGTATCTAATAAGTGATGAGTAGAGAGGAACAATGACCTCTTTTTCTGCATGAGAAACCTTTTGTGATGAGGTGTGCCACGTAGAAGGATTTCCTGACTACTGTGGCGATGTGATTATCAAAAGGAGAAACTACTGTCCACCTGTGTCCCAAGGTCTCTTATCACACTTTCAGTGTTAAGTATACTACCGCCTATGTTGTAGTTCATGGGTACAGAGTTTTTACCAAAGGGGATGACAATGCACTTTTTGGCATTGAGCTTGAGGCCATGGCTTTGACACCAGGCATCTGTCTCAGTGAGGCCCTTTTGTAGGATGTCCACATCGTTAGTAGTTTCGATTATGGCTCCTAGTTTGCAGTCATCTGGGAACTTCATTAGCCAAAGACCTTCTGTGTTAGCCTGTACTTCAGGGAAGTAGATACCAAACAGGACTGAACCCTGTGGTACTCCACTTGTCACTGGTCTGAAGTCGGATTTGGAGTCTGCTACTTTCAGTGTAGGTTCTGTCAGTGAGCCAGTTGGCAACCCATTTTGTGACATAGGGATTTATACATAGTTTAGTGAGTTTATCTATAATTCCCAAGTGGGGGATGGTGTCGGAAGCCTTGGCAAGATCTAGATAGCTGTGTGAACCACCTTACCCTTGTCTACGGCTTTGGTGACTGCTTCAAAGAAGTCTATCAGGTTTAGGAGACATGATCTGCCTTTTACAAACCCGAACTGGCTGTGGTCCAGAGTTTGGAGACTACCAATGTCTTTGTTTTTAAGTTCCATGATAATATGTTCCATGGCCTTGCAGACCAGGCTCATCCGGCTAATGGGGCGCTAGTTCCTGGGGTCCGTGGTGGCTCCCCCCTTGTGTAGTGGGATAACCGTCGCTGTGCGCCATTCAGCAGGCACAAAGCCTGAGGTGAGGCTATGATCGAACATGGCACTTGGGTGTGGTGCCAGTTCGTTCTGTAGTTTGTGTAGAACGCAGCCTGGGATGTTATCTGGTCCCATGGATGCTATGTTCCTGGCTTTGGAGAGTGGTTTTTACCTGTGCAGCCATGATGACAGCAACTTTGCATTCTTCCGGTATAGAGATGGGCTCTGTCATGGGTGAGAGAGGGGGGTAAAGTTAGCACTGATCCTATCTGCCAGGATCTTGGCAATATCAGTTGGGTCTGTATATTTAGTGCCATTGTGCTGCAACTCAGAGCAGATCTGAGTGTTGCCATTGAGATTCTTGACATAGCTATAGAATGCTTTGTGGTTGTCTTTAGAATCAGTGTCGATTTTGTTTTCGTAACTAGCTTTGGAGGATTTTATCAGGAATTGCAGCTTCTTACTGAGGCTGACCAGGGAGCTCCCTCCAATCACGGGATTTTACCCTCTTTTGCAACAGTTTCTTCCTTCTGTTGTGCAGTTTGTTTATGGCAGGGGACCACCAGATTGGCTTCCTTTTCTTGGAGGACAGTGTCTTGGTTCTGTTTGGGATACCACGAACCATGCACTCATGTAAGTGCTTATAAAATGCAATTGTGTAGGATTCAGTAGTCGTAACTGTACTGTCCATCTGCATGGGTGTCCTGAAGTTCACCACTTCTGTCTTAAAAAGCATGAAGTTGGCTTTGGAGAAATTTTTTAACATGGTTTCCTTAATGGGGGGTGGAGGCAGAATGTGGATATGTAGGCAATTAGCTTATGGTCAGATCAGACCAATGAGGCACTGACTTCAGGTGTGGAACACCGGTCACTCAGGGCAAACCAAACCCTGTAACCAACACAAATAACCACAAAGTGAGCTAAATGCTACTCATTGCCAGAAGTCTCAGCCTCCAAATGCACACACTCGAGGCACTTCTCAGTATGGAGAATATTGATATCTGTGCAGTAACAGAAACTTAGTTCAAAGCTCCGGAGAGCACACCAGCACTACCAGGATACTACTCATTCCATACCTTCCAGCATCAGAACCTGGATCATAGCACATAGGGTGGGGATGTATCCATATTCATCAAAGATACCTACACCTCTCTCTACATCCTCTATACAGGTTATGTACCCATAGAATGTTGCACAGCAACGTTCTTCCCACTCCACAGGGGTGGGGCCACAAAAAACCCTTGGCATTCACGCTCTATGAGCCTGACGAGTCTGATCTGCAAGGCAATGGAGCCAATCATAATGGAAGTCAACAATAAAGACATTGGGAACCTTCACACAGTTGAGCACACCCAGTTTGGCTTCATCAAATGCAGATCACACCTCCTGAACTGGGTGTATTTCTTTGAGACAATTACCCAGGCTACAGATGATTGAAATGAGCTCCACACAGCCTACCTATACCTCGCTAAGGCCTTTGCCACCATTCCCCAGTCAGGTATCATAGATGAACTCACCAACCTGGGCATGAATCCATACATCACAAGATGGATTGCAAACTGGCTTACAGATAGATCCCATAAATTAAGAGTTTCTGGCTACGTCAGACTCTACACCGGTAACAACTGGTGTCCCCCCCAGGGTTCAGTCCTGGGGTCCCTCCTGTTTGGTATAGACTTTCTCAAAGGTACATGCCAACATAGGAGGGTTGTGGTTGACTAAGTTTGCTGGGAACTGTAAAGTGGCTGCCATAACAGATTCCCCGGATGACACAAATATTCTCCAGAAGGGACTCTATGAGACAGATATGTGGTGTCAGAATCATGGCCTCAAGCTCAATGTGGAAGAATGCATAGTAATCCCATTTGGTGAAAACAAAGTACCCACATACTACCACATAGGTGTTACCCCCTAAAAACTGACAAGGTAATAAGGGATCTGGGGACACAAGTAGATAGTCATCTTTCCTTTGACAACCATGTTGCCAAATTGATTAGGAAATCCTATGTGGCCCATCTAATCAACAAAGGGTTTTCATCAGGATCAAAAGAGATGGTGGTGGCCCTCTACCCTTAAGTCATCAGACTCATCATGGAGTACAATGCACCATTTTGGATGCATTCGACTAAGCATATCCAGCAGCTGTAGAGACCACAGAGGTACCTCACCAGGAGGATTACTGGCCTCAAACAGTTGTGATATGCAACATAATTGGTAAAACTAAATCTATTCTCCGTTGCGTACCGCCTACTCAGAGGCACACTCTGCCTAACATACAGAGCCACGTCCAACACATAACTGTTGAACATGCTCCATCTACGGATAACAAAATTGAGTCACACTACACACTCCAGGGATATGAACCTCATCACAACAATGAATACAACATGCTGGTGGGATAGAGTACCATCCCAGACACTTGCCTTACTGTGGAACAGAGTCCCAATGTACATCAGACAGAGCCCCTTGCTGACACTCTTCAACAGGAACCTTGATGAGTGGATGGGAAACAGGTAATTTACGCCAGGCATCACATCAGCAGCCCCACTAGAAAGTGGTTTAGGGTACTAACTTTTAGAACTAGGGCTTGGGAGACTACCAATGGGGTGGTGAACGCTGCACAACTTGCCTATGCTAATATATGCCTTCATGAAGACAGTCTACTACATACCTATGAACCTATGTGCAGGTACATGTCTACAGATACTAGATGTGTACTTCATTGTACAGTCATGTTGTACAGCATGCACATGGACCACATAAACTGTAATGCTTACAGATACTGGTGGCTTATGTACAGTGGGTGAGATGTGCACCTCAAGTCTTTTGTGCCATTGGGATGTGTGTTGGGTGGGACAATCCTGGATGGCTCCCTGTCATGGTCACCCTCTTACACACATCTTTGCCCATCCATCTTTGGCTTATGCTGTGTTCCCCCTACATATATATAGGTACATAGGTAGGTAATAGGCTATCTGCCTGAAGGCATATATTAGTATGGCCAGAGTGTGCAGCTATCACCACACATGGGGTTAGTTCCCTAGGCCTCTGTGTAGTAGAGCTGATGAAGTGATCCATGGTGTGACAGTTCAGTTTCACATACACTCATCAAGGCTCCTCTGGAAGAGTGTCACTGAGGGACTCAGCTTAATGTAGGTTGGGAGCCTGTTCCAAAGCAAGGGAAGACTGAGTTAGTAAAGTATCCCTCCAACACGTTCTATTTATTGTTGTGATGATGATATCCCTAGAGCTTGTGGCACAGTGAGCTTGGGTTTACTTCAGATAGCGCATGTACATCAGTTCTGCATTGGACATGGACATGTCTCTGTTGGGCAGAGATCGCCTGAGTAGACAGTATGCAACAGGGTACAGATTGAGTTAACTTCAGTCTTGTTGCATGGGGCAACTGTTTGAGGCCAGTAATCCTCTTCTTGAGGTATTTCAGTGATCTTTCCAGCTGCTGAAGGTGCCTAGTCAGATTCATCGCAAGTGTGCCGTGATGCTCTCTGATGTGTCTGATGACTGATGAGTAGAGGGAACCTCCTTTGACCTACATGCAAAGACCTTGGCAATTTGTGGGAACACATAGCATGATTTTCTAACCACTTTGTGAATGTGTTTCTGGAAGTAGAGATGACTACCCACATGTGTCCATAGATCCCTTATTATTACCTCCATATTTAGGGTGTTGGCATCTATGTGGTATTTGTATGACTGTAGCTCAAGGCCATAATTCTGAAACATCTGTCTGACAGACCCATTTTAAGGATGTCTCTGTTGTCCCAAACATTGATTATGACAACTTTTTTGCAGTCATCCACAAACTTTGCTAACCATAGCCCTTGTGTGTTTGACTGTATTTCTGAAAAGTATACACTAGACAGGAGGGGTCTCAGGACCGAGCCATGGGGGACAGCAGTTGTTACCAGCTTACAGTCCAACAGGGAGACCACAATTCTTACCTTGTGGGATCTGTGCCCCAGTTGGCAATCCATCAGATGACATACGTGTTTATGCACAGGTTGTTGATTTTTTGGATACGACATGTGTGTGGGTTGTTGGAAAAGGGCTTTTCAAGGTCTATGTAGGCCGTGTGTAGCTCACTTCATTGATGTATGTCCTGGGTGACTGCCTTGAAAACTGTCTAGCAGGTTTAGGAACCATGATCTGCCCCTGACCACAACAAAATGGGTAGGGCTGGGTGTTTGTAGGCTCCCAATAGCTCTGTTTATGAGTTCCATAATGATGGACTCCATGGCTTTGCAGATCAGGCTTATTAGGCTTACAAGACAATAGTTCCCATGGTCTGTTGTGCACCAACACTTGAGTGTGCCAAACTTTGCTGTAACCATTCAACAGTTTCATATCCTGTACAGAGGGCGAGTCTCAACAGACTGTTCAGGTGCAGGGTCCGTTTGTTTTGAAGTTCACATATGACACAGCCAGGGAAACCATGTCATCCCATAGACGCCATGTTTTTAGGTTTGGATAGAGCTGTTTAACCACCGTATATGTGACTTCTGGATTTTCATAATCTCCAGGTATGGTAATGGTCCCTTTTGTCAGTGAGAGGGGGGTAAATATGTATGAACCTTTCTGAAAAGTTGTTGGCAATGTCAGTCATGTACATGTATTCATTTACACTTTGCACTGACTCAGAACATATATGAGTTTACATTGATATTTATGACATAGCGAAAGAAAGCTTCATGGTTCTCTATGGACTCTTTGGCAATATTTTTGCCAGAACATGGCTTGGATAATGTTAGGAGTGCTTATTGTTTCCTGATGATACTGATCGGACATTTATTGATCTTCTTTGGATTTTCACTTTCTTTGAACAACTTAAGTACTTGTAGTACATAGTCTGATTATGACAGGGGTCCAATATATTATATGGGCTTGTTTTCATATCACTGTGTGCGCAAGGCAGGATTGGTGAATAGCGACAAGTGTCTGGAGTAAAAACTGCAACTGGCAGATGTGTGGCCCACTGCTGTACTCAGACATGGCCTAAGTGTGTGAGCATGCCCAGTATGACCTTTCAGTATGTTGTTGACTGACATTTGCTAAATTTGTTTAAGTGTGTGAGCATGCCCACTATGGGCATATATACTATATGTGTGTGAAAAATCAAGCTGGTTTTTACTTCAGGGCTCACCTTTGTGTTGTACATCGACAAGAAGCACGCTGTGCCTGCAGGGCTTCCATGAGTCAATTTGCATAGACTTATCAACATTTCTACATACAGGGGAGACAGCTATTATTTGTACATTTCTACCCAGGGGGGCCACACCTGAATGTTACTGTGGGTGTACATAGGATGAGGGGTACACCTGACACTTATACACATTTGCTAGGCCTGCAGTGCTAGGTCAGGTACTCCATTTCAGTCTGTACTGTTGCCTATCGTACTGGCTTGAGGCATACCACTGTACTACAGACCTTAGCTTCCAATTACACGCATATTAGTTTGTGACTTCATAGCCTTCCCAACCCACATCACACTGCCTGGCCTGCTGTTATCGGTCTGCATAGGCCTTTGGGGAGGTTACTCATATGCCTCTTCAGAGGGCATGATACAGCATGTGTTTGTCTAAGTCTACAATTGTCCTGCTGGTTGTGACT
Organism: Protopterus annectens; assembly: GCF_019279795.1. Taxonomy (NCBI): domain Eukaryota; kingdom Metazoa; phylum Chordata; order Ceratodontiformes; family Protopteridae; genus Protopterus; species Protopterus annectens. Next base: position 1,503,476,224 of record NC_056729.1, read on the forward strand.
GTTAGGTATGTGACCCCCCCAACTGGTATGTGTAAGTGACTTAAGTTGTGTCTGTGCCAGTGAAATGCTGTCATGGCTTAGTGGCTCAGTACTGTGACTATAGTACACAGTATCCTGAGTTCGAGCCCTGTCACTGCTTTTTATTTTCCTGCTGGGCAGACCTGACTTGTTAAGGAACAGTAAAGCAGGTGTGAGCGTGTTTACCCAACTTTGCTTGACTTTGCCCGACACTGCGCTGGTTAACGCGGTGTGCAGCTATGCGCAATTGTATTTAAATATGCTCAGTACTGATAAAATGTGCTTAGCAGTGCTTTACATTGCTTAGAATAGGGCACTCATGCCTCAGGTGGTGCTGCAGGGCTGCCTATGTCGGATGCACATAGTACACTCCCTATACATGTTTTCAAAACAGGTAGTGTCAAGTTAGGCATCCCTTTTACTGTATGTACGAGTCAGAGAGAGGTGTCATTTCCAGGGTTCCTACTGAATCAGTGTATGTGCTATGCGTTGCCTCTTTGCCAAGGCCAGGGCATACTAGGCACACCTCCTTCTACCTACTGGGGCAGGCTCAGGTTGTTCCTACGAGTCGTGCTGTGCCTGTGCAGGCCTTGGCAATGGTGAGGGGCTGTTTGGCCCTTCCCCATGATGTTCCTGCTGCAGCTGCTTCCGCAGGATCATATTGTGTAGCATGGCACATACCATAACAATTTGGGTATTGGCATGCTTCCTCAACTGTATGCATCCTTTATTTGGAGCTGTCATAGCTCTGTTTAGCTATTTGCAGAATGGTACTCCGTTACCAACGGAGTACATTTCTGCAGAAAACACTAATCTTCCACGGCCACGTTAGTGTTTCCTGGATTGCAAATTTACCTCATTTGCATTGCTTTCAGCAGCAAATGAGGAAATTTGCATACCATGATGCTGTCTGTGCAAGAGTAATTTTAGCAGCTCTTGTGCACGCCCCTGACGGCTGTACCTGGATCGCACAGCAGACATATTGCCGCCATGAGCTCCTACACTCTTCTTGCACTCCGTGCAAGCTTTCGTAAATCCGTCTTCGTAAATCTGGCCGTTAGTGTATCAGAAATTATCAAATGAAAAGCAGATTACTGACAGAAGCAAATTTAACATTAAATATATCAACTACTATATATGTACAATATGAAATTACAATAATGCATGCAGTTAAAATCTGACAAAATATTTTGAAATAGTTAAAGTCGCCTGTGAGATGTACAAAATCAGAAATGAACAAAAATAGAAAACAAGTCATTTATGTGAAGGAACAAAGCAAGAAAAACATGTTGCTGGTAACTTCTGTAGGAGTTACAATTAAAAGCAATAAATAAAGTATAATTTCTGCAAAAAGAAGTCATTACAAATAAAAAAAAAAAAGTTTAGCTGAGGAGAATTCAAATACAGGAAAAAGTCATGAAAATCAGTTATTTATGGACACTACTATGTACCACAAATGTATACCACATTAACAGCATGCAAGAAAATGGCAGAGGAAAACATGCAAGCACAGCATAATTTGGTAATCTAGGCAGACAGGCTCAAACTCTATCAAAGTGCTGTGTTTAGACTACATACTGGTGGGAAGTGTAATACCTGCTACTATGTTTAAAACACAATGTGAGAGCATGATACACCACTAATGTATAAAGTGCTTGCTTAAGCAAGATATCAAGGAAAACTACGGTGTACGGTAAGAAAGTTCTTACCTGTGAACATAAGAAAAAATGCAAGATTTGTTTCCCAACAATGGGAATTTATATATGTTCATGCAATCCCAACTGTGCTATACCGTGCTGCCTGGGTGATTGTGGAACTGCTAGCTGTCATTATTCCATCACCCTTTCTTAGGATGATGGTGCTATTGTGCATTCCCTACTGGCTGTGTTTGCATAGTCCAACCACAGCAGTATCGTGGGGCTGCCCAGCATACTTCCTCACCAGCATATTATGCAGCATGTTAAAAACATCCTGCAGGCTATGGTAGGGTCATACTGGAATGCCCCTACACATATCAAAGCAGCAGACAGGAGTTTTAAGCAAGTGGTACACAAGTTCTATGACACTGAGGGGTTTGTGTAAATGAACTGTTACACTATGATTCAGCCACAGTCTGTGGGTTCCACATGGGTGTCATATGCCAAGTCTCAGGCATGTATCCAGTGTCACCCTACAACAGAGTATCAACATGTTGGGGAAGGTTAAAACATATGGTCAATACAGCATCATTAGCAACTGTGTCTGCACTTACCAACTTGATGTCTCAGCAAAATGTCACTCTGCAGGAAGAGGCAAAATAGTTGAAATGGGTCCATATACCGTATGATCCATCTAGGTGCTGTGCAAATAAACACACACACACACACAAAGCCAGGTCATGGAATCACAGCCTCTCCTGTGGACAAATGTTTGTGCATGTGAGGCAGGTAAGACCTTTATTGCTATAAGAGTGTAATCTATGGTACCAGCCTTTAGTGCTATGTGTATGCAGTACTTCAAGGAAGGCATTCATTGTGGTAGAACTCTCCTGTGGTGTGCTAGGAAACCATGTGTGTTCCTCCATATGTAGAAGTTTGACATCAAGGAAATTACTGCATATCTAATGATGGAGGCCTGCGAAATTCCCAACACGTCCCCCTTGCTTTTCTCAGAATGGTGCCTTTACCTAGAATAGAAAATTCTACACATACCTTGGTCTCTACACAAAGGGGAAGGCCACAAATTCCTATAGATCTGTGTGTGGGCAACAATGTTGTGATTTACTCTAAAGTGATCAATTACTGTCTGGTATGCAAAATTACAGTATGACATCTGCTGATATAACCACTTTCTTTGGCATCAAGATGTCAACTTTTGCATACCTAGCATCTTTGCTGTCTGCAACAACTCTACTTTCTGCATGCTTTACTCATTTTATATTCAAGCATAAAGTGGTGTACAACTTCCCTTATGTACAAGAATGAATCGCTACAAATGACTACGTCCACCTTGCATACATACGCATATCAACAGTTCATCTTCAGTTGCATATTATGTAGATCAACATGGAACTATGAATCTCTACAGTCTATACTACACAGCCTCTGAGTGAAAGATTCCCATGCAAATGCACGATGTGTACACCTCTACTTGAATATGAATTCTGCAATCAGGAATAGAGCACTAGGCATTGTGAACTGGTCTGGAATGCAAATAAACCCACTGTTAAAAGTGTTTGACACCTCTCTGTGATGTGGGACCAACTCTAAGAAACAGGAGGTCGTACCTCAGTCTATACACCAAGCATAAGACCTCGTCTGGATTATAGACTAGGCAGAAAGTGCAGTTGTGTACACTTACCACAAATGTAGATGTTAGAGTGTATTCACTGTTGCAGTCATTACATTTGGGTAATCTGCTGGCAGGTTGCCCTCAGTCAGCCTGATTAACAAAGTCTTGGGTCCTGCATCGGTTGCTGTCCCTTCTTCCATGACGTCAGGTCTTCAGGGGTATAAAACATGCAGCCGAAGCCATTACATCAATTTTTCTTGGCCCAGATGTCAGGTGCCCCCCAAATGGGGAGCCAAATATTTAAGTAATTAAAAACACAAAAATATACCTCCAAACAAAAGCAAATACACCAAAAGGCTTTTAAGCATAGTAAAGGAAAGTATAGGTATAGTAAGAGAAAAACAGGGGGTTGGAGGGAGGGTAACCAGGACTGCAACAGTGAATACACTGTAACATCTACATTTATGGTTAAGTGTACACAACTGTGCTATGTTCTTCGTGTTTCACTGTTGCAGTCATTACAATTGGGTAGATTCCCAAAGCTATGGTTGGGAGGATGGAGTTATAAAGCATTAGGACCAGCTATAATGCCCTGCAGGACAGCAGTGGCAAAGCCAGCTCTGGATTTAGAGAAGAAAGATAAATGGTAATGTTTGGTGAACGTATGAACTGAGCTCCAGATAGCAGCTTCTAGAATGTCTCTAGTAGGAACACCTCTGAGAAAGGCTGTAGAAGTAGATGCAGCCCTGGTGGAATGAGATCTGATCCCCTTGGGGGATAGTTTTACCATGGTGCATATAGCAGAAATGAATACAATGGCTTATCCATTTGGAAATAGTCTGCTTTGAAATAGCCTTTCCCTCTGCCCCTGCAGCAAATGCCACCAGTAGTTGTTCAGATTTTTTCTTAGAGATTTTGTCCTGTTTAAGTAATATCCAAGTTGTCTGTGTAAATCCAATGAATGCAGAATCCGCTCCCCCTTGTTCTGTGGATTGTGAAAGAAAGTTGGCAAATGAATGGTCTGATTAAGAGCCACACTGGATATCACCTTAGGCATGAAGGATGGATTGGTCCTGAGAGACACCCTGTCCGCATGAAAAATAATGAAAGGCTCCACTGCCATAAGAGCCTGTAATTCGGAAATCCTTCTAGCTGAAGTGACTGCTAAAAGGAAAGCTGTTTTCCAGGAGAGACATTTTAAGTCTGCAGTAGCAGCTGGCTCAAAAGGAGGGAGAGTGAGTTTTTCCAATACAAAATTGAGGTCTCAGGCAGGGGTTGGAGCTCTCCTGGGTGGTCTTAAGTTTTTTGCCCCTCTGAGATGCTGCTTTAGCAGAGGATGAGAGAGAAGAGGGGAGGGCTCTATGTTGTAATGAGCTGAAATGGCTGAGGCGTGGATTTTTATGGAAGAAAAAGGACAGGCTCTTGTGAAGCATCTCAGGAAAGTACTGTAAAATCTGAGGAATATTGGGCACTGTTGTGCTTATCCCTTGTGACTGACTCCAGGCACAGAATCTCTTCCATTTGTCAGCATACGATTTTCTAGTACTAGGCCTTCTTGCCTCAAAAATTACATCCATCACAGGTTTGCTGAGGGATGCCAAGGGTGAATTTAGGTGATTAGCCACGCTGCAAGATTCAAAGTTTGGAGCCGAGTGTGCAGAATTTGGTTGTTCTGCTGAGACAGGAAGTAAGGTGTCTGAGGCAGGTGCCACAGTGGAAGGTGCGACAAACTGTGCAGGAGTGGGTACCAGTGTTAGCAAGGCCAGTCTGGAGCAATCAAAATCATTTTTGGTTTGTCCTGTTTGACTTTTAGTAGAACTTTGGAGAGCACAGGCAGAGGGGGAAAAGCATAGACTGATCGTTTATTCCAGCTGAATGATGGAGCATCCACTTTCCAGGCTTTTATCTGATGAGTCCTTGTGCAGAATTTCTCCAACTGATAGTTCTGAGGTGAGGCACAAATATCTATGTCTGGACGCCCCCATTTGAGTATCAACATGTTGAAAATCCGTGGTTCCAGTTTCCATTCGTGTGGGTCCATGAGATTTCTGCTTAGTTCGTCTGCCAGAGTATTCAGCTTTCCTGGCAGGAACTGAGCTTGTAGTTGTATTTGATAGGTCAAGGTTGTGTTCCACAATGCCATGGCTAGTCTGCAAAGGGGGTGGGAGTGTGTACCCCCCTGCTTGTTTTATGTACTACATAACTGTGGTGTTGTCCTTCTTTATCATTAATTGTCCTGGATGAAGGTAGTCTTTGAAGGCTGTCAGAGCATTCTGTACAGCTAGCATCTCTTTTTGATTGATATGAAGGTGCATTTGATTTGGTCTCCATTTGCCCTGAATGCACTTCCCTGCCAGATGAGCCCACCAAGCATAGTCTGATGTGTCTGTAGTTAGGGTTTGGGCAGCAGGGGGTGGAGTGAATGGTAGTCCCTTGTTTTGGTGGCAGGCCTCTGCCCACCATAGGAACTCTAGTTGCAGGCAAGGTATGATAGGAATCATTGTTTCCAGGCTGTGACAATGTTGACTCCATAAATTCAAGTACCACTGAAGTTTCCACATATGCAGTCTTGCATATGGAATTAGAAGAATGCAGGAGGTCATGAACCCCAAGGCTTGCAGAATTTGTCTTGCAGATAGCAGGGTTTTTGTGGCCACTTGTTTGAATTAAGTTACCAAATGAATTTGCTTTTCTGGCATAAGGTAAGCCATCTGGGCAGTTGTATTCAAGCTTGCACCCAGGAATGTAATTTTTTGAGAGGGTACCAGTTGTGATTTCTTTTTCTTTACAGTGTACCCTAGACAAGTTAGAACCCTTTTTACAAACGCCAGATGTTTTTGAAGAATGTCCCTGTTTTCTGCCTGAATTAGACAATCGTCTAGGTATGGATATATTTGAATATTTCTTTGCATGCAAAATGCAATTACTGGAGCCAGGCACTTTGTGAAGACCCTGGGCGCAGTAGATAAGCCCAAGGGCAGTGCAGAGAACTGGTAATGCAAATAGCCTGCTTTGAAGCAGAGGTATCTTCTGCAAGATTCCCTGATTGGGATATGCAGGTAAGCCTCTTTTAAGTCTAAGTTACCAACCAGGCATCTTTGCCTAGCATAGGAAGTTAACTGTTGAAGACTCAGCATCTTGAATTTTGGAATGTCCAGAAATGTGTTTAAGAGTAGATAAGTCCAGAATTGGACGCCATGATTTGTCTTTTCTGGGTACCAGGAAAATACTTTAATAGAAACCTTGTTCCTTTTCCTCTTCTGGAACTGGTGGAATAGCTCCCATGTTCATGAGAGACAGTACTTGTTTCTGGGCCTCTGTCCACTGATTTGGGGGCAGGTCTGGCCATCTGTTTGGGATTGGCAACGTGTGGAAATGAAATCTGTATCCCTGGGATACTATATTTAAAACCCATTTGTCCTGGGTTATAAGTTGCCAGTTTCTTGCATGAAGTGCCAGTTTTCCCCCCAAAGGGGTGGCTAAAAATTAAGTGCTTGGTAAGTGTAGAGGGAAGTCATTGAGACTGCTTACCATAGGGAGGTGCCTTGTTGTTTCCAGATTTGGAGGAGGCAGCACCCCATTGTTTTGTTTAGTCCCTTGTGACTGAAACCTGGAGCCTTTGAATGTCTGGGTTTGACTTGAATGGCTCTCGAAGGAACTGGAAAGGACCAGTTCTTAGTAGGCCAGTGCCTACTAAATCTTGGAGGTTGCACTTGTAAGAAATCTTTCACAGTTTGCATAGATTTAGCTTTACCTTCCATCTTTTTTAAAACTTCTTCAGCTTTATTACCAAAGAGACGGTCCTGTTGTAAAGGAGCATCCAACAATTTTGCTTTAACATGATCAGGCAGAGTTTGCTCTTTGAGCCAAGCATGCCTTCTTAGCACAAACCTAGTTACAGCAGCCCTGCAAGAGGCCTCCAAAGAATCAAAACCACATTGCAACGTATGTTTTCCAACTTGTTCAGCTGAATGCAATAAATCCTGTAAATCTTTATTTTACACACAGTCAGAAATCAACATCATTTTCTGTTTAAGCAGTCCCATGATATGCTGCTGATATTTAAGCATATGAAACTGACAGTTTAAAGCCCTGATTGCCAAGGTTGCAGAAGTGTAAACCTTCTTATCCCATCTATCCAGCACCCTGGAATCTCTATCAGAAGGGGTAGGATTTTTAGCAGTAGAGGCCTTAATGCCCTTGGGACCCTGAAAAATTGTTTCAGGATCTGCAATAGGATTTTTGAAAAAGGAATTTGTAGGAGTCAGGAACCCTGTAGTATCAGTCTGGCTTTCAAGGAGCCGGAGGCAGAGAATCAGGAGCCATACTAGATTCTGAAAAAACATCATCAACAATGTCTAGAACAGGAGGTATAGCCAAAGGCCTATGCTGAGGAGGAAGACGAAAATCCCAAGTCTCTTTTTAGATTCAGAGAAATCCTGACTTTCCTAGTGGAAATGTTCCCGTAAGGTATGTAAAGTTTCCCCAAAAGAAAAATCCTCAGGGGGAGAATCAGAAGGAATGGAATCTTCTGCATAAGAGTCCTCATAAGTAGGAATAGACAAATCCTGTTCATTAGAAGAGTCAGATGAAATAGAATCCTGTTCAGAAGATTCATAATCAATGTCTTGCCTAGGTCTCTTAGAAGGGGGGGTTGGCTACCCCTGATCAGAGTAATTAAATCTTCAGCCATTTTGATCTTTTGTTTTTTAGGCATAGGGGCCTGCACGTGGCACAGGCGTCGGTTTTTTAGACATAAATTTAGATTTTGGCCTTAGTTTTGAAGATGGCGTTGGTCTAATATACAAATCTGTAGGCCTGAAAACACCCTCAGAAGTCTGTGCCTGCACAGCGGCTCTAGACCCATCTAAGGTACAGACATCCGCGGGTTCCATAATTGAAGCATCTCACGGCATACTGGACTCCGAATGGGTCTCAGTAGAGGCCTGCGAATCAGAATTAGAGGGTATCAGGGGCTGCGAAAGTGCCTCACTGAGTACCGGCGAACTGGCGATTGGCTTAGGAGAAGCGTCGTCAGTTTTGGACCTCGACGAACTGTCTCTGTCCTTTTCTTTGCATTTTTTTAGGTATTCTGGTAGTCGGACTGCTAACAGACGACATTTCTGGATAATTAAAGCGTGAGCCAAAATATTTAGAAGCAAAAATATACCGGCATTTGATAGTGCGTTGATTAAATTTAGCACAAAACCGACAGCAAGGTACGTTGTGGTCAGGGCCTAGGCAAGGAATACAGTACAAATGAAAATCCTTATGAGGTATTTGCTTCCCACAAGTAATGCAATTATTAACTTTTACTAACATCAGTATGGAGCAAGAAAAATTTTCCCCAATGGGGAACTTAGCTTTTTAGTTGAAGACTTTGGTTCTGAAACGGTGTCGGCCGACTGGCACTTGCGAACTGCTTCTGCTTTGAGCACCGTGCAGCAAGAAAGACTGATGTAAAGGCGTCAGCTGCATGTTTTATACCCCTGACGACCAGACGCCATGGAAGAAGGGACAGCAACTGACACAACACCCAAGACTTTGTTAATCAGGCCGACTGAGGGCAACCTGCCAGCAGATTACCCAAATGTAATGACTGCAACAGTGAAATACGAAGAACAAACACAAATACCAACCCTATCTGGTAAATAAGTCCCAGTAAAGAAAAACAAAAAATTAATCCAGCAAGACAGAGGGACTCAAACGGCCAATTTCAATAAAAAAACTTTTCTTGTCGACACCACAAGCACTTTCACAGACTTCGCTGCTTCTTCAGGTAATGTCTGTCAAACTAAAAAAGTCAGTTTAAATACCATATACTGCCTCCCTTGATCAATCATGTGACATCAAGTCACTCAAATTACTTAAACAGTCTCATAACAGCATATGCATTAACACCCAAGTACAGAAATCATAATATGATAAAAAAATGCATATGTAACAAATATATATACAAATAAAACATAAAAATACAATAACACAAAGGCAAATAAACATTCAACGTCTTAGGTTCCTAGATTTCAGCTTAGGTTTTAGAGGGACCACATCACTGAGTCCATGCCCACTATCACCTCTTAAGTCTAATGATCCACTTAGACTCAAATTGCTCAGTACTATTCCTGATGTCACCTCTTCTTAATGTCTCGTGCATCCTCCCTATAACCAAAAATGAGAAGTTATGTACCTACCATAACGTTCCATGTTAGTTGTCTTCTCTCGCCTTCTTTCTTGCTGGATGGGTTCGGAGCCGATCCTCGGCTCCGACTCGGCCACTTACTAAAGCTCGAGAGCTAATTTTACCGGCTTGAGGCAACCCTATATCCCATGATGCAAAGCGATGACTACCCATATCTCGTTTGGTAGCTAAGGAAAAAATATGCAATATATTCCTCCAACTGGAGAGGAGGAGGAAGAGGTAATAATAATAATCCCCCGAAAAAGACCAACCTGATCTAGTGACACTAGTAAGCTGATTAGCTGGAAAAATTGGATCAGGACTCTTCAAGGAAGAGGAACAATCTTCTCGGTCTGACCAGGCTAGGGGGATGGTGGGCGGGACGCAAGAAAGAAGGCGAGAGAAGACAACTAACATGGAACGTTATGGTAGGTACATAACTTCTCAATGTTAAGGTGTCAATCTCGCCTTCATTCTTGCTGGATGGGACCGCGTCCCTAGCATCTCTATCCTGGGTGGCTCAATGGAACAGACTCTTGAGAACGGTGGAACCAAAATTTGCTCGGTCTCTGGAGGCCAAGTCTAATTTGTAATGCGAAACAAAGGTATGAGGAGAGGCCCATGTGGCTGCTGCACAAATAGTGTCTATTGGAAATCTAGCCTGAAAAGCTGTAGATGTAGCTAGTGCTCTGGTAGAATGGGCTTTTGGCCTAGAAATCAACTCTTTACCTCTGAGCTGATAAATGCATGTAATCACAGAAGACAGCCATCTAGATAGGGTTACCTTGGATACCAGAAGGCCTTTCCTGTTCTCAGCATAGGATAAAAACAGTTGATCAGATTTCCTAAAATGTTTGGTTCTGTCCAGATAATATCTGAGTTGGCAGTGAACATCGAGATAATGTAGTTTTTGTTCCGCTCTATTAGAATAATTTGGGAAAAAAACTGAAGATCAATAGATTGATTTAAGTTAGTCTGCGATGCTACTTTGGGTAAGAAAGACGGATTAGTCCTTAGAGAAACTCTGTCTTTGTGGAAGATTAAGTAGGGAGGACGAATGCAGAGGGCATGAAGCTCAGATACTCTCCTGGCAGAAGTAATGGTGACTAGAAAGAGTGTCTTCCAAGAAAGAAATTTCAATGAACAGGTAGCCGCAGGTTCGAAAGGGGGAAGAATCAAGGATGTTAAAATTAAATTTAGATCCCACTGTGGTGGGGGGTCTCTAAAAGGAGGTTTAAGTAAAAATATACCTCTAAGGAACGCCTTGCAAAGTTTATGTGACATGATGTTGTGGTCCAACAAGCCAATATGAAAATTTGAAATGGCTGCCAGCTGAACTCTTACTGTGGAGGAAGAAGATCCTGAATGAAAAATCTCAGCTAGGAAGTCCAAGACCGAATGAATCGGAGCAGTAAAGGGATCTATGTTCCTAGCTTTTGCCCAGAAGGAGAAACGTTGCCATTTACTAGTGTAAATCCTTCTGGTGGAAGATTTAAGGGAAGCTACTATGATACCCCGGACGGGATTTGAAATCATAGGAAGCCTGGCTAGGGATGGAAG
>NC_056729.1:1503492249-1503524749 GCF_019279795.1 Protopterus annectens
AGGGGAGCAGTCTTTTGTCCCTTAGGCTACATTGTTAATGCAAGTTCTGTATGGTAATGCAGGACCAAGGACTCCTCTTACTGTAATGGAACTTGAAATAGGTCCTGTACGACAGAGAGAAAGATGCAACATATTATATTAAGGACAAAGACCTTTCTCATGTTTTCAAAATGTCAGTCAATTCTTGCCTCAAAGATCAGCAGCTCTGCATATGGCTAATCTTATTTTTTTTTAATTCTGGATAAAGGGCAGAATATACTGTCAGGAATGGTTCAAGGCAGAGCAATAGCAGTTTCTGCTGCCCTATGCATTTCATCCCCAAAACTGCAGACACTACACACTATGAGATAAATTAAGGAGTGGGTGTCATGCCTAATCAAGATCAGAAGTGATTCTTATCTTCACTACTAGGCAGTGCTTTCAAACCTTTCATTGCTTAATACAAAAAAAATACAGATTACAAGTCTGGCAGATCAACAACATCAAGACTCATTTGCAGGACGTTCATGTGCAGACTGGCCTTTGCCCGTAACAAGAAACCCTGGACCATCTGCCCTTTATAATACCCCCCTATCTCACAGCTGAGACATCCATGATGCTACTCACTTAAGAGTTTGGGAAATCAGAAGAGCTACCCAGTGGAAAGGTTAAATTTGTAAAGTCACCACACCAGTTGTCTACAACATCCTTTAGAGATTCTGATGTGGTCTGAAGTCAGATCAAAAATTGAATCCAGAGTCCTCAAGGTCATAGTGCGTTTGCCATGAGCCACGGCACCTAAACATGTGACCAAAAATACAGAAGTGGTTTGGTAAATCCTGTTCACTGCCTGGAAAATGCAACAGATCCTTTACATTGGAAAACTGGCTTTTCAAAGTGCAACACTGAACATTAACAACCTAAAGCTTTGTGAAGGCTCCCATTTGAAACATCAAGGTAGACTGTTATCCCTTAGTCCGGACTTTCAGAAAAAAAGAATGCTGCTACCAAAACCTCAGAGCAGCAAGGCACCTTGAAGCCACTGGTTCACTATAACTGCAGCCATTTGCTTTGTGAACACACAGACGACACAGGATAGTTTGAACAACAGAACCTGCAGTTGCTAATAAAAGGCTCTTACTCACAGAAGGAACCTCCACAATTTCTTGATGATGCTGACATACAGCTAAATTTATGGTGATCCAAATGCTACATCTATATTCTTCTTAGCAAGTAAGGAAGAATTAAATACGCCATCTTCATTCAGAACATTTGTCTTAGCATGAAGTGCTTCAGGCCGATTAAGTCTGGGATGAGCCAGAGGTTCTTGGTCTTTTTTGCCACTAAAAAGTATCTGGAATAGCAGTCTGACCCCTTGCTGGTCTGGATGAACATTCTGAATGTCTCCTTTCTTGGAGGTAGTTTTGAGAGTTCTAACAATACTGCCCTCTTCTGATGGAGTTGGAAGTCAGGAAGAGAAGGAAGTATAGCTGAGGAAAGAAGGAAGAGGCAGGGCACTACAAAAGTAATCTGTCCTATGTGATAGCTTCCCACTCTGGCAGGTGGAGAGAGACAGATGGCCCCTGACTGCTTCTGGACCAGATATCCCAAACTCACAGTTCTTAGCCCACAAACTAGGAACATTTTACATGAAGGAAGCAATTGCAACATATTCCTTGTTGCACTGATCACCCTTCTTTTTCCTTTATCAGAATGTGGCTCTTCAGCTTACTGTGTTGGTCCTCATATACCCAACATAATCATTTAAGTTTGAGATCCCTATTCCAGACAAACAAATCGGGAGACTGCTGTGGCACAAAACCCTTGGTTAGGATGAAAATGTCCACATTTTAGTTGGTGCTCACCAAAACACCATCATAACTGTGTTGATTTTTTCTGCAGGTTGTTGGTTATGCTGCTGGCGCATCAGGACCACTTCTGATGCAGGCTAAGCATGTCCTGTTGACCTTATACTAACAGCTGTAAGGCTTTTCTTTCTTTTTTTCTACCAACCTCTAATTTTTCCTTAACCTGCATCCCAAAAAGTTCAGAGCCACTGAATTAAGTCTTACAGAAGAATGCCTTTTAATTCTTGGAAGTCTGTCAGGTGAATTCAGGCATAACAATGAATCATTCTAGTATCGCTACCCTAGCTGTACCATCTGCTGCATTTTGGGCAAGGCCTGTGATGAGATTACTCAAAATAGAAAAATGGGGTGCCTGGGTGGTGACCTTCATGTGGAGCTTTTTAACACACACCTTCTCCAACATACAAAAAAAATATCTCATGAAGAACACTTATGTTGAAACCCCAGCAAATGTGCAGTGTAAACACAGACAACAAACAGCCCACTTCCCAAAGCAATCCATTTCCCTTGCTTTCTTAGCAGGAATAAGGAGTCCTGCAGCAACAAGAGAGTAAACTACATAACTCCTGGAAGGAGGACATATACATTAGCCATTTATCAAGAATTTTTCCTTGCAGTCAAAAAATCAGGTGTCGAGTACCTGACAGACATTCTGAATCACTTTGACAGCCAATACATTTAACTGCTCACTGCTTCACCTGGATTTCCTAGTTATATTTAATATAAAAAACAGTCAAAAAGTCTCTCTCTCTCTCATTTTAAATGGCATCCTAAGAAGTGGGAATTGTGACCATTAACAAACAGACTGATCAAATGAATTCTCTTCATGTTGCAACTCATCAGAAGTACACAAAGCCTAAGAAATAGGAGCCTTCTTTTTTAGAAGAAAAATAATCATTTGTCCTCTATTTGCAATTGTTTGTTTTTGTGGTAAAGAATACATATGATATCTTGTCTTCAAGAAAAGTGATACTGGCGATATGAGCAAAAACTGTTTTCAGGAAAAAATGTCCGATAGGAATGCATCTGCAGTCTTTACAAATGGGTTGTCCTGTCGTCAGGCAGCCCTTCGGTCGGCCGGATTCCAAAGTCTGGGTCTGGCTTCGGCTGGTGTCGCACTTCACCCGACGTCATTGCGGCAGTTCTTCGGGTATAAAGTCAGCCGACACAATTTTCCTCAGTGTTTCTTGCCCCAGATGCCAGGTGCCATCTTGGATGGCTAAATTTGGATAAATGCCAAAGTTTCCAAATAGTAGAGAGCAAACACACAAAATAAGCATGTATGTACATATATACAAACAAATACACCATAATAGATCCCCCCCAAGCTAGCTGAAGGTTGGCAAATACCCTAGGAGTACCTCAGAGGGGAAGGAGGGAGGGTAATCCTGACTGCAGATGCATTCCTATCGGACATCTACATTTATGGTAGGTACAAAACTGTACTATGTCCTTCAAGGATGCATCTGCAGTCTTACAAATGGGTAGAATACCATAGCTAAACTAGGGAGGAGGAAATGAGTAGAGATTATGGTGTAGTTAGGATCCCTTGCAAAACAGCAGTGGCAAAACCAGCTCGGGATCTAGAGTATAAAGGTAAATTATAATGCTTGGCAAATGTATGCACGGAGGTCCAAGTAGCAGCCTCTATAATGTCCTTGGTAGCCACTCCTCGTAAGAAAGCTGTGGTAGTGGCTGTAGCCCTTGTGGAGTGAGGCCTGATGTTCTCTGGAGTTTTCTTTCCATGGTAGGAGTAACAAAATCTAATGCAATTTCCTATCCATTTGGAGATTGTCTGTTTTGAAATTGGTTTTCCTTTCCTGTTGCATATGCTACCAGAAGCTGTACAGTTTTTCTATTGGTTTTTGTCCTGTCCAGGTAGTAGCGTAATTGTCTATGCACATCCAAGGTATGTAGTAGCCTTTCACCCCTGTTCTGTGGGTTGGGGAAGAATGTAGGAAGGTGGATAGCCTGATTTAAAGAGACTCTGGATACCACCTTAGGCATAAATGTAGGATTTGTTCTCATGGACACTCTATCTTGATGGAAGATCAGGAAGGGTTGCACTGCCATTAATGTCTGTAGTTCAGAGACCCTTCTTGCTGAAGTTATTGCCAGCAGGAATGCAGTCTTCCAGGATAAGTATTGTAATTCTGCTGTTGCTGCTGGTTCGAAAGGGGGAAGTGTCAATTTTTCTAGCACAAAGTTCAAGTCCCATGCTGGTAATGGAGGTTTCCTGGGAGGTTTCACATTTTTAATTCCTCTCAGAAACTGTCTGAGCAGAGGATGCGAGAAGACAGGAGGATCCAAGCTGTATTCTGCTGAAATAGCTGAGGCATGTATCTTGATGGAAGAATAGGACAGGCCTGTATGGAAGAGCTCTGCCAAGTACTCCAGGATGTTGGCTATGTTCACCAGTGTGTCACTTCTTGCCCCTTTGCAGTACTCCAAGTGAGATATCTTTTCCATTTTGCTGCATAATTCTTTCTTGTTGAAGGTCTTCGAGCCTCCAGGATTATGTCCTTAACCCTTTGGGATAAATTTGGGTTAATTGTTGTCATGTAATGTTCCAGGCAGTTAGCTGCAGAGTTTTCAGGTTTGGATGCAGGATGTTGTAGTTGTTCTGTGTTAACAGTAATGGGATCAGGGGCAGTGTCCATATTTGTTCCCGGGACATGCTCCTCAGCAATGGATACCAATGTTGTCTTGGCCAGTCTGGAGCTATCAGAATGATCCTCGGACGTTCCTCTTTGATCTTCAGAAGCACCTTGTGCATCAAAGGAAGTGGTGGGAATGCGTATGCTATCAGGTTTTTCCAACTGAAAGATGGGGAGTCCACCTTCCAAGCAAGTGGGTGGTACGTCCTTGTGCAGAATTTCTTTAGCTGGTGATTGAGTGGGGATGCAAACAAGTCTATTTGTGGTAATCCCCATTCTCTTGTGATGGCTTTGAAGATGTCCGGATGCAGCATCCATTCGTGGGCATCTGTTGTAGTTCTGCTTAATATGTCTGCTAGAATGTTTTCCTTCCTGGTACATAAATTGCTTGTAACTGAATGTTGTAGCTCAGAGCCACATCCCATAGGTCCAGTGCCAGCCGGCATAGAGTATGAGTGTGTGCCTCCTGTTTGTTGATGTACCACATAACTGTGGTGTTGTCTGTCCTTATCATCAGCTGACCTTCTTGGAGAAAAGGTCTGAAGGCCTGGATTGCCAATTTTACTGCCATCATTTCCTTTAGATTTATGTGCAGGTGCAGCTGGTCTTGAGTCCATAGGCCTTGAATGCACTTGTCCAGCATGTGTGCCCCCCAACCGAGGTCTGAGGCATCTGTCGTGATGGTTTGTCTTGGTTGACTTTTGCAGAAGGGCAATCCTGAGTTTGATTGGCAGGCCTGAGCCCACCATAGGAACTCTTTCTTCAGGCAGGGAATCATTGGAATTTTGGTTTCTAGGCTGTGCTTGTGTTGAGACCACAAATTCTTTAGGTACCATTGTAGCTTTCTCATATGCAGCCTGGCATGAGGGACCAGTATTATGCAGGATGCCATGAAGCCTAGAGCTTGCAGCACTTTTCTTGCAGTTAGATGGCTCTGCTTTGTTAATGCCAAGAAGTAGAGAGGAAGCTGCTCTTTCTTTTCTGCAGTTTAGGGATGCCATTTGTTTTGATGTGTCCAGTTCTGCACCCAGAAAGGTTATTCTTTGGGATGGAATCAGCCTTGACTTTTTTATATTGACTTTATATCCCAGGGCTTGCAGCAGGTAAATGACTCTTTGTAGGTCTTCTGTTAGTTTTATTTTGTTGTCCGCTTGTATCAGGCAGTCGTCCAGGTAGGGATAGATTTGAATCCCCTGAAGTCTGCAATGAGCGATTACTGATGCCAGGCATTTCGTGAACACTCTGGGCGCAGTAGATAAGCCAAAGGGCAATGCTGAGAATTGATAATGCTCTGATCCTGCAAGAAATCTGAGGTATCTTCTGCAAATTGGTCTTATGGGGACGTGCAGGTATGCCTCCTTGAGATCTAGAGTTACCAGCCAAGACTCCTTGCCCAGCATGGGAAGAAGCTGCTGTAGGGTCAGCATTTTGAATTTTGGAACAATGAGGAATGTGTTTAAAGCGGACAGGTCTAGAATAGGCCTCCATTTGTTTTCTTTTCTTGGTACCAGGAAGAGTCTGGAGTAAAATCCCTTTCCTTGCTCCAAACATGGTACCTTTTCCACAGCTCTCATTCTTAATAATTGAGATATTTGCATTAGAGCTTCTGTCCTTTGAGTAGGTGGCAGGTTTGGCATTCCTCTCTTGCTTGGTAGAGTATGGAAATGGAACCTGTAACCTTGGTCTATAGTTTGCAAAATCCATTTTTCTCTTGTGATGCAATGCCAGTTCCTTGAAAATAAGGTTAGCTTTCCGCCTAAGGGTGCTTCTAGTTGTTCCCTGGTAGGCGGTGCCACCGCCAAGTCACTGTGATTGAGTTGTTGTAGTGGTGGTGGCTGCATCCGTGCCTCGCTGGTTGTTACCTTGCCACTGGCGTCCCCTGTAGGCACCCTTGGTTTGGTTTCTGCCTCTCGAGCGCCTATTCCTGCCTCTTTGTGCCCTAGAGGAGTCCGGAAAGGACCAATTCTTGGAGGGCCAGTTCCTGCTAAACCTTGGAGGTTGAACTTGTAAGAAATCTTTCACTGTTTGTACAGATTTTGCCTTCTCTTCCATCTTTTTTAGTACCTGCTGCGCAGGGGAACCAAATAAATTGACCTTATCCATAGGTGCATCCAAAAGCTTCGATTTGACATGGTCTGGTAATGCCTGTTCTTTCAGCCATGCATGCCTCCTGATAACTGTGCCAGTCATGGCTGATCTAAAGGAAGCCTCCAGTGCATCATAGCCACATTTTAAAGAATGGTTACTAACCTGCTGTATGTTATGTACCATTTCTTGAACATATTTCTTATCTAAAGATTCTTCAGAGGACAGCTTTTTAGTCAACTGGTCAAGCATAAACTCTGGATATTGAATCATATGAAATTGGCAGTTCAAAGCTCTAGCTGACAAAGTAGCAGAGGTGTAAACTTTTTACCCCATCTCTAAGGACCTGGATTCCCTTTCAGAGGGAGGGTTTTAGTGGAAGTAGCTGCTACAGCTTTAGGACCCTGGGAGATAGTCTCTGGATCTGCAAAAGGAGCCTTATATAAATGGTGATGAGTGTCCGGGACCCTGTAGAACCTATCGGGCTTAGCAGGAGCCGGAGGTAATGAATCAGGAGCAGTGCAAGCATCATTAAAAGCATCATCAACAACAGAAAGCACTGGAGGTATAGCTAAAGGCCTATGCTGTGGCAAATGTAGAAAGGTCCTAAGCCTTTTTCTGGAGTCTGAGAAATCTTGGCCCTGCCACTGAAATTGTTCCCTCATAGCATGCAAGGTTTCCCCAAAGGAAAATTCCTCAGGAGGAGAGGCTGAAGGGATGGACTCCTCAGCATCAGAGTCTTCGTAAGGAGAATAAGCAGCCTCAGGAGGGTCTGTATGTTCTGAGTCATCAGAGGAATCATCTGTGGATACTGGCTCAGGGAGCTCTGCTCTAGGCCTCTTTTCTGGAGGAGGGAGAGGCCCTGTCTGGATGAGGCTGGGCTCCACGAATTAAAGAGATGAGATCCTCAGCCAAAGTAAGCATATGGGAGCTGGTGCTGGGCCTGTGAGAGGGGCTTGGCAGGCACCGTTTTTGATGCTTTGGCTGCTTTAGCCCTGGCAAAGGCCTTAATAGACATTGCTGCAGGAGGCCTAGCAGCTCCACGTGCAGGGGTAGAAATATCCAGGGAATGGTATCTGATAAATCCTGTGAAACCGCAACAGAAGGTTGGATTTCAGAAGCCGTTTCTACCAGGTTAGAAGAGGCCTCGGTAGAAGGCATGATTTCGGCTGAAGAAAGAACCGCTTGCTCGGTTTCGCCGAAACCGAGACACTCAGCGGTTTGCTTAACCGCGTTTCGGGCCGAACCCGCGGACCGCGAGTGTCGGTCCTTTTCTTTGCGTTTTTTGGTAATTTGCGTAGTCGGAGGATCCGACGGCAAAATATATGCAAAATCGGAGCCGAAAATCTGTTCAGCAAACTCCGACCGACGTCTAAGCGTCCGTCGGTTAAAAAGCACAGGCTAGACAAGCTGCTACGTCGTGGTCTGGGCCTAAACAATGTATGCAATAGGAGTGGAAATCTTTATGAGGTATTTGTTTCCCACAAGATAAACAGTTATTCACTTTCTCTGACATCGGCTGAGGCAAGAAAGAGTCCCCAACGGGGTACTTAGCTTTTCAGAAGTCTTGAAGTATTCGGTAGTAGTAATCTCTGGATCTGACCGACCGGCACTTGCGAACAGCTTCTGCTTCGGGCGCCACGCGGCAAGAAAGACTGAGGAAAATGGCATCGGCTGATGCCTTTATACCCAAAGAACTGCCGCAATGACGTCGGGTGAAGTGCGACACCAGCCGAAGCCAGACCCAGACTTTGGAATCCGGCCGACCGAAGGGCTGCCTGACGACAGGACAACCCATTTGTAAAGACTGCAGATGCATCCTTGAAGGACATCTGCAAAGTACACACTGTAGAAAATGTAAGATTATTATTGTTCCTCCAGTTCTCATCTTCTCAACATGACTTTAGATCCCTGTGCTTATGTACTGTAGTAGTCACAACAAACACACTAATTGCCAGATCAATAGGATTATAAAATGGCTTTTAGCATGTACAAAATGTTTACACATTTGCTTATCCACTGCCTTCAACCTACGACTGTAAGACTGTTGCTAACATGTCTATTAGATTTGTACTGGTTCCAATGATGGTGACCCTAGGACCACATGATTTTGCTCAACTGTATAAGGAACAAGGGCCACATGTCAGGTTACTTCTGTATTTTTGTGGAAAAGAGCACCACCATGTTGTCCACTGGCAGGACCACCAGGAAGATGATGGAAGAAATATGAATGAATGCCTCCTCAGGTTGCCAGGGATTATTTTGGCCACTCTGTTCTCCTGCATTAACTGTACCATCTCCCCAAGGTGGGTTCATAAGGGAGGGACAAGGAAGCAGGCCTTCATTGGTGTTTCCATGTCTGGCTCTGGAGACTCCAAGGGAAAGTTGATGCATTTCCTCTTACAAGACCTCTTGGCATACCTCCTAGCTGGAGAATGACCTGAGGAGGATGAATGAAAAGCAAGAGTTGAGCTCAGACCACTTGATCTTTTTCTGTCCAAGACCCTCAAGACACTTGTCCTACTGAAAGGAAGTTCTTTCAGACACAGGACAGAAATGGTCTTGGTGCAAGAATGATAGTGAAGCAGAATATGGATAAAGCTTACACAAATGCAATTTGCAAAACTGGAACACAGACTTGGCACCAGTACCTGCAATGGCACAAAGGCACTGTACCGATACACACCACAGGTGCTGATGTGTAATCAGCACTGGTCCCCTGCAGCAAGCCCTCTATCTCAGACACAAGTGCTGATGTTCTTAGGCTCAAACATTAAAAACTGTGACCTTGTTATCAAGACCAATGAGTACGGCACCAGTTTTGATATAACCTACCTGAGCCCACAGGTAGTAGAAACTGACTATGCCAAAGACACTGACATCTAGGTAGTAAGGAAAGAACAAACCTTGTCAGCACTGGCAGTTGCAGGAAAATAGGTGGTCTCAAAGTAATAAGAGTTGGGACATTGCTTGATCTGGATAGTGACAAAGAAGGGGAAAGTGACAGTACCACTGTCCTGACAAGAATCAGTGAACAGGATGTGACCTCAATCCATCTCTACATTAAGCATGACACTTGACAGCTTCACATAATCAATATCCAGGGAAACTGACCTGTAGGAGGACGGCACAGTGGTACAGCAATAGTGTTGTCGCCTCAAAGCAAGAGGTTCGCTGGTTAGATTCTCAGCTGGGGTGCCTTCTGTGAGGAATCTGCATGTAACCCCCTGGGTTTGTGTGGGTTTCCTCTAACGTTAAAGACATGCATCTGAAGAGTTTCTCCCTGGGCCTCCGGTGAAAATTGACTTCTTTCCAAGTCGGACCTTCCCTGTTAAATGTTAAATAAATAAATAAGCTGAATGCAAGGACCTGGCAGGAGGAGGTGCAGAGATGGGAAGCCTAATAATGTCCGCTTGACAGGAGGAAGAAACACAACTTCTATGAATAGAATCAGGTCTTGAGTTCCCAGCAGAAAGATATCTCAACACTTTAAACTGCACGTTTCATTCTTCCCTTCTGAAAACTACCAGAGGAGGAGGGAAGGGAAGAAATCCCTGGATATGAAAGTTTCCCACCACTTCCTACACTTAACCTTACCTTTAGGCCTAGCTGAAGTGGATGCTTCCTAGCCTCCATCCGCCCTAGGCAGTAAACCATTATGGATTAGCTTATTTCTCTTATTGAAGACAGTTCATTTACTGAACTTGACATATTTCACAATTTTCCTTAAGGTATCCAAACATGCAACACATTTTCCGTGCCTTTTATGCAGGAACATCCAATGGCAACAGGACTCACACTTCTTAAAGGCTCTTTACCTATTAGCACTGCAGCTACAGTAAAACCAATACCCCGATTGGCCTACTATAAACATTGTTGAGCCAAAAAGTCACACAGGAACATTAACAAAAATAATTATTTGTGCTTGGAATAAACAGACAAATCTCAAGCTAGAAAGCTCCCTTACACTCAACTGAAGAATGCATAGAAAAAAATAGTACAGGAAAACTAAGGCCATTTTATCTTGGGTGTGTATACAAGCATTAAACAAGACCTGGAGGAATACAGTGGTGTGCAGAGACTCGTGGAGTCACAGGAAGGGGCAGAAGCCTGGGAAAGTTTTACTGCTGACGAACAGATTAAAAGTCAGTGTTTCAGTCTGAGTGGCTGCAGATGCTAAGCTAGACAATGGTCAGATCAACTGCTGCTTCCACAAACTCAGATTCTTTAAGGAAAAAGATCTGCTGGTGATGCCTAAGAAGAGTAAATAAAAGCTACCTTACCCTACAGGAAAAGTAACTTGTCCTGGGCAACTAGGCCTGAAAAAAAAGTTTGGGTCTATTGTACATCTAACAAAAACTACTTCTTAAGCAATTAGTAACTACAATTCTACAAGATTCACTTAATGATCAGGGAGTGGAATAACTAGAGCAATGTCTCACTTTGTTGCCTATAGCAGATCCTTCAGAGAAGGAAAACAGTCAGTCATGTAGGTAGTAGAATAACTTGGCTCCTTGCAATCTCTGGTGACCTCCTACAGTGCTAAACACTTTGGGAGCATACCTTCCAACCTGGAAATATCAAAAATCTGGACAAAGGCCCATAAAAAGTAGGTACAACTGGCCAAAAATCAGGACACATAAATGCGCATGCATAATAATATAACTCCACCCACTCCAATGGACTTGCGGGATACCAACATTAAAATAATTGAATTGAAAATATTGCCCAATTTTAACATTAACTCTGAAAATACACACTCCACACAGAAAAACCAGTAAAAGTCAGTTTACAACATTTCCAAAAAATCTTAATGAAGTAGCAGGCAGGCAACAGACTACATTATGTAAACACTTTTGCAATCAACTTAAAGTCCAACAGACTGCTGTATATATATATAGCCAAAAGGCATGGCGAGCATACCAGACAGAACCCAAATGGAGGACGACGTATTTGTTTTTATATGCACATTTTTAATTTAACTTTGGCATTGGTATTGTGAGCTTACTGTGGTAGCAATACACCTTCTTACCTCTACAGGAAACGGAGGGAAGCACTGTGGTTGTATATTGCTAACCATTCACTGGTAGATGCACCAAAATGACATGAATGAAATGCCAACAATAGTAATTATAAAAGCACTCTTAGCAGTTTTATGTTGTGGGTGTGCTTGCTTGAAAGGGGATGCTGTGGCCTGTTTACCATTTATTTTATAATGGGTCGCAGGCACTTATAATGGATTATAATAATTAAAAAACAAAAAAAAAAACCTATCTGCTTACGAGAGTTTAAATTACTTAATGCAAATACTTTAAAGGGGATCTCAGTTTGGTTCTACTACTCACAGGGACTTGAGTGTGTTCTTTCAGCCTTGTGTAATAACTAAATAAGGCAGCATGCAAAGCAAGATCTTTGCCACTTTGCATCCTTAGTGATGTAGTCACAGAACGTTTATCTTTATTGGCGTTAAAATTTGTAGTAAGAGAGTTAATGACTTACCTTTTGATAGAAAAATTAAAGTGACTTGTTGATAGGATCACTGACTTTGCTTACATAGGTGTGGTTAAGATTAGTCAGCATTTGGCAGGTAGATGTGCAGCTGTTGCTATGAACCTCGCTCGGAATAGGGGGAGAGAACATTTCCTCCTTGCCTTTATTCATATAAAGCAGTTTGCAGGTGGCAACAACTAGCCTGACTGACAAAGTGAAAACATACCCATCATTTCCCACTATGAAGCCTAAGTGTTTCCAAAAATTTCAGTGACCTGAAGCATGACAGTAGTCCAGGTCTCTCTTTTGTAGTGCTGTCTGGAATATCTGCGTGCATTTGTCTATTTAACAGTCTGTGATGGTCGTATATAGTGATGCACCATTATTTCTTTTTCATTATGTTGACAATTTTCTGTTGATTTAGATGTGTTGTTCAAAAATTAAATATAAATTCTGGTAACTTCATTAATTTTCCTACAGCCTACCATAAGTACGTGTCCCAAGTAGCTTGTAGGGATAGACTCTGAAAGATGTAGAGCGGGTACTGGACAATGGATTGTTGCTGCACATCAGATGCTGCAAGTAATGTGGTTTTACAGTAAATGCGTAGGAAGGCACTCTAAATGACAGGCATCCAGGGCACGTTCAAATGCATGTATTATAGGTTCATAGGTTCATACTAGGCTATCTGCCTTAGGGCATTTATAAGCCTAGCCAGAGTGTGTTTGGCTTTCGCCACCCATTTTAAATTAATTTTGCTATGCCCTTTTTCGAAGTTAATATACTGTGCCTCTGTCTAACAGTGACACAGAAGTGATACCCGGGGTAAACCTATGATCTCCCATCCACTCATCAAGATTCCTCTTGAAGAGAGTCAATGAGGGACTCTGCCTAACCTGGACTGGGATTTTATTCCCGAGTGAAGGGAGCCTCTGGGTTATGAATCTGTCCCTCCAGCATGTCCTATTTATTTCAGTGCTGAGGTTCAAGTCTCTCGAGCGAGTAGCTCGATGGGATTTGAATTTTCTGAGGTGCAGCATGTCCATTAATTCCGGGTTGGACATGGCTTTATACGTCAGGCACAGATCGCCTCTGAGCAGGCGGTATGCCACTGAGTAGAGCTGGAGTTTCTTTAACCGGGCAGCATATGGCATCTGTTTGAGCCCTTTGATCCTCTTGGTGAGGTACTTTTGGGGTCTTTTCAGTTGCTGCAGGTGTCCGGTAAGGTACATCCAAAAAGGGGCATTGTACTCAATTATGGGCCTGATGAGGGATGAGTAAAGAGGCACGATGACCTCCCCTGATCTAGATGTGAATCCCTTCATGATTAGGTGGGCTATATAAAATGTTTTTCTAACCACTTTGGCCACGTGGTTGTCAAATGAGAGATTGCTATCAACTTGGGTCCCCAGGTCCCTAATTACTTCTTCTGTACTTAATGGATTACCACCTATGTGGTAATTTGTGGGCACTTTGTTTTTGCCAAAGGGGATGACTATACACTTTTTGGCGTTTAGCTTGAGGCCATGGCTCTGGCACCAGTTGTCTGTTTCTATGAGGCTCTTTTGGAGGATGCTTGTGTCGGCTGGAGAGTCAATTATCATGTCCAGTTAGCAGTCATCTGCGAACTTGGTCAGCCACAGTCCTTCCGTGTTGGCCTGTACCTCCGAGAAATATATACCGAACAAGAGAGGTCCCAGGACTGAGCCTTGTGGGACGCCACTTGTAACTGGTTTGGAGTCTAACATGGCTCCAGCAATTCTAACCATGTGGGTTCTGTCCTTGAGCCAGTTTGCAACCCATCTAGTGACATAGGGGATTTATATTTAAGCTGGTGAGCTTATCTATAATGCCCGAGTGGGGTATTGTATCGAAGGCTTTTGCGAGGTCCAGGTAGGCTGTGTGGACCACCTTCCCCTCGTCAATGGCCTTGGTGACAGTTTCAAAGAAATCGACCAGGTTTAAGAGGCAGGATCTGCCCTTAAAGCCGAACTGGGTAGGATCCAGTGTCTGTAGGTCCCCAATATCTTTACTTATGAGGTCCATGATGATCTTTTCCATAGCTTTGCAGACCAAGCTAGTCAGGCTTATGGGGCGATAGTTTCCAGGATCCGTTGAGGCACCACCTTTGTGGAGACGGACCACTGTTGCTGTACAACACTCTCTGGGTACATATCCTGTAGTAAGGCTGAGATTGAACAGTACTTTTATGTTTGGGTTTAGCTCTTCTTGGAGTTCATGTAGGACGCAGCCCGGGACACCATCTGGTCCCATTGATGCTGTGTTTTTTGCTTTGGAGAGGGCGGCTCTTACCTGAGCATCTGAGATGTCAGGGGGGCAGCACTCTGCTGGGATAGATATTTGTCCTTTTGGTGGGGAGGGGGGGAGAAGTTTGCACTGAACCTGTCAGCTAGGATGTTTTTTTGCCATTTTGGACTAATTCTGAGCATATCTGGGAATTCCCACCCAGGTTCCTAACATAACTAAAGAAAGCCTTGTGATTATCCTTAGTGTCCTGTGCAATTTTTCTCTCGAAGCTGGCCTTAGACGATTTTATGAGTGCCCGTAGTTTTTTGCCAATACTGATCAGAGATGCCTTCCCTTTTTGGGATTTTGCTCCATCATGTAGTAGCTTCCTCCTTCTATTGTATAGTTTGTTTATGGCTGGGTTCCACCAGACAGGACGTCTGCCTTTGGAGGATTGGGTCTTGGTTTTATTTGGGATTGCATGATCCATGCATTCCTGAAGATGTTCCTAGAATGCGTTTATAAAGGATTCTGCGGTCTGGGCCTTATTTTCCACAGGCCCGGGGGCTTTGAAGGATTCCACCTCGGTTTTGAGGAGTGCGAAATTTGCTTTAGAGATGTTTTTCACTGTGGTTTTCTGGGCAGGGGGTGGGGTCGGGATGTGAATATCCAGTGAGATTAGTTTATGGTCTGATCTTAACAGTGAGGGATACACTTATGGTCTGGAACATAGAGTCCCCATGTTGGTGATGATCAGGTCCAGTATGTTTTCCCCTCTTGTGGGAGTGGTAACAAGTTGTTCCATAGCATTTGAGTTTATAAATTCTAGGAACCTTTGGGCTAGGGTGTTGCAGCTAGAGTAATGCTCCCAGTCTATGTTTGGGTAGTTGAAGTCGCCCAATATAATGGTGTTTGGAGAGACCTTCATATTTTCCAGTGTTCTCAGGAAGGCCGAGTGGGGTTCCTGGGTTTGGGAGGGTGGTCTGTAGCAGGCTATAAACTGGAAAGCAGTTTTACCCACTGTTAGTTGCATATAGATAGTCTCTGATGCTTCGTGCTGTGCCAACAACCTGGAGGTGTGGGTATCTTTGACGAATATTGATACTCCCCCCTCCTTTTGTGGTTCGGTCCAAGTTTTGGGGCCGAAAAGCATGGTATGAGGTATAACCTGGTAGTGCTGGGGTGCTCTCGGGAGCCTTGAACCAGGTTTCTGTTACTGCATAGATATCAATGTTCTCCATGCTAAGGAGAGTTTTGAGTGCGTGCATCTTGAGGTTTAGACTTTTGGCGTTGAGTAGCATTACTCTTAGTTTCTTATCCCTTGTGATATCTATGGAGGTGGGTTTGTCTTTTGAGCCTTGCCTAAAAAGGCACTATTGGGGTAGCAAGAGCCTTTGCCAATATCCGAAAGCCCAGGGGTGACAGGTGCAAGCCGTCCCTAGTGAAGCATCGTGGCTTGTCGAGCATGTCATCCCAGGCTGACAGGCATTGGATCCCCTTTGAATGACACCAATACTTAAGCCAACTGTTGAAATTGATCATCTTGTCTTCATACTGTGGCATCATTCTTGGTGAGGGTAAGATGCTACTCAAGGTCAGGGTCATACCGGCCTGGGCTACATGCTCAGAGAGCTCCTCTATATCTCTTTTCATGTAGTCCAGGGAGTTAAGTCTCAGGTCATTGACACTAGCATGGACAATGACGGAGTCATATTTGTACTTGCCTTGGAGTGACCCGAGTGCTTGTGTTATGTGGCGGATCCTAGCGCCCGATAGGCAGCTCACCGTGACCTTCTCCTTGTTCAGCCGTGAGCGGGACGTCAGTGTGCCTGACGATAGAGTCACCTATTACAATTGTATCAGGTGTGTTGTTTAGCCTTAAGGGCTGTGACTGTTCGGCACACTGGCTTTGTGAGCTATATGTTGCACGTGTTTTGTTTTGGGGTAGCGGTTGCTTGGGTGTCTGCTTTGGAGGTCTCTGCTGCTTAGGCAGATTTTTATTTAGAGCCTCCGAGTATGTTTTTGTGTGTTTATGTGTTTGGTTTGCTGTCGTGGTAGGTCTATGTGAGACTGGAATTGTAGTGAGTGTGGTTTCCTTCTCCTCCCAACTGGTTACGCCAGTACTGAGTTGAGAGAGCTTAGCCTCCAGTTTGGCTATATGGTTGCATCTCTCAGACGTGTTGCAATTTGTTGGGAGGAGGAGAGGGTTGTCTGTGTACATGAGGCAGTTGTAACATTGCCTCAAGATTCCCAGATTCACGAGCTGGCCTGGAGAGGAGATTGACAACTGACCTTTGGACATACTAGAATAGTATTGGGAATTTCTTTATAACTGAAAAAAAGGGCCAATGGGGAACAAGGTACTCAAGGGGAGTTTGTGAGGGTGTACTGCTTTTAATTTTTTAGTGCTGACTTAGTGAGCAAGTGCCAGGTAACTTAAATGCAAAAATGACAAACGGCAACTTTCTTTCAAGTGAAACAAGGAAATCCCCTTTGACACAAAGGTGGAGCCTCTACGGACCATGGAAACTATCGCCCCATAAGCCTGACTAGCTTAGTCTGCAAGGCTATGGAGAGGATCATCATGGAGCTCATAAACAAAGACGTTGGGGACCTACAGACACTAGATCCTACCCAGTTTGGCTTTGTCAAGGGCAGATCCTGCCTTTTGAACCTGGTTGACTTCTTCGAAACAGTCACCAAAGCCATAGATGAAGGGAAGGTAGTCCACACAGCCTATCTGGACCTTGCAAAGGCATTTGACACAATACCCCACTCGGGCATCATAGATAAGCTATCCAGCTTAAATATAAACCCCTATGTCACAAGATGGGTCGCAAACTGGCTCAAAGACAGAACCCACAGAGTGAGAGTTGCTGGAGCCATGTCCGACTCGAAACCGGTCACAAGTGGCGTCCCACAGGGTTCTGTCCTGGGACCACTCTTGTTCGGTATATACTTTTCCGAGGTACAGGCAAATGTGGGAGGACTATGGCTCACCAAGTTCGCAGACGACTGCAAACTGGGCTCCATAATCAACTCTCCAGCTGACACAAACATCCTTCAAAAAGGTCTCACAGAGACAGATAACTGGTGCCAGCGCCATGGTTTAAAGCTAAATGCCAAAAAATGTAGTCATACCCTTTGGCAAAAACAATGTGCCCACAAATTACCACATAGGCGGAAACCCATTAAGTACAGAGAAAGTTATTAGGGACCTGGGGACCCAAGTTGATAGCAATCTCTCCTTTGAAAACCACATTGCTAAAGTGGTTAGAAAGACCTTCTACATAGCCCACCTCATCACGAAGGGTTTCACATCTAGATCAAGAGAGGTAATCGTGCCCCTTTATTCATCCCTCATCAGGCCCATCATAGAATACAATGCCCCTTTTGGGATGTACCTTACCCGACACCTGCAGCAATTAGAAAGACCCCAAAAGTATCTCACCAAGAGGATCAAGGGTCTCAAACAGATGCCATATGCTGCTCAGTTAAAAAAACTCCAGCTCTACTCAGTTGCATACCGCCTACTTCGAGGCGATCTATGCCTGACGTACAAAGCTATGTCAAATCCAGAATTAATGGACATGCTCCACCTCAGTAAATCTAAATCCCTTAGAGCCACATGCTCGAGGGACTTGAACCTCAGCACAGAAATAAATAGAACTTGCTGGAGGGACAGGTTCATAACCCAGAGGCTCCCTTCGCTCTGGAATAGAATTCCAGTTCATGTGAGGCAGAGCACCTCACTGAATCTCTTCAAGAAGAATCTCGATAGGTGGATGGGGGATCGTAGGTTTGTCCCAGGGATTACTCCCGTGTCACTATTAGACAGAGGCACAGTAAACTAAACCTTAAAAAGGGCACAGTATACTCAAATCAAGGGGTGGCGTAAGCCATACAGAATCGGGCTAGGCTTATAATTGCCCCAGGGCAGATAGCCTAGTATGAACCTATGAACCTATGAGTACAGTAAGCAATGCAGATATCACTAGGGCTCCACAGAAGCGCTGAAAAGCCACATTTTAGGTGGAATTAGCGTTTCAGGGAAATAACAAGCATACAAACAAAGCTAGATTCAGCAGGCCTGGATCTAGTCTATGCTACAACAAACAAGGTGTACCAATTTCAGTAAGAAACAGTTCAAATATGCAGGCACTATAAGCCTTTAACCAGAAATTCCCAGCTCAGAAGGGCAGAGTCCAGCCCACAAACCTTCTTAATGTAAAATAACTGGCCTGAAGCCCAAGTGCTTAAACCAGAACTAATACACTTTTAGAATAACAGACACTGAGCCCTCAATCAGCAGTTCCCAACTTAGAAGGATGTAAGCTACCTGTCCTGCCACCACAGTGCAGGCCACAAACCTTCCTAATGTAAAACAACTGGTCTGAAGCCCAAGTGCTTAATCCAAAAGACTTAGAATGACAGCTACACTTTACTCAAGTTACTACCAAGTACTAATAAATACAATTATTAGGCTTACTTATCTTCCGTTTAACAAATGCACATTCACTAGTTGCACATCCTGGCACCCAAAATTTTTTTTGGCGTATTATTTCTTCTAACCCTTTCAAATAGTTGAACGATAAAAAACAATCTCTTATGAAACGACAAAAAATATAAATGGGAAGGCAGTGCACTAGGACCAAGAATTACAGCTTTCATTATCTTTGTTTATTACATCTACAGAACTTCATCAGAAATAAAAAGTTTTTACATCCCAGGCTAAATAGACAAACAAATAGAATGAAAGTGCAAATACCTGGTCCTAGTACATTGCCTTCCCATTTATATTTTTTGTCCTTTCGAATAGTTCAATTACCTAATATTAAACCTACTTTTACCATTCAGAGTAACTGTAAACTAGTAAAAAAGAACTGTAGGTTTCAACCATCATTTAAAAATCAGGCACATATACAAGAGCAAACCACATGTACATGACTGATGATACTGAAAAATGTTTTATTACCAGAAAAGTATAAAGCCAAGTTTACATTACATGCAACATTAAAAAGAATAATGCGCTTCTTACTCACATTACCTACTTTGACAGCTGGTCTCTGCTTTAAAACTAACACTGTTTCATGTCATGTAATTTTCAAGTTATCCTCTTAGCAAACAGCAAAAAATGTCATTGTGTAATGGGGAGGTGTGAGGTGTCTTAGTCTCGCTCTACAGTCTGCAGAAATTTCCTAGCTGCTGTTGTGCTACACCACTACCTGCTATTTTTTTCTATTCCCATCCCATCCTAGCACCTCAGTATGTCACCTATCCAGTAATCCTCCTTATGACTTAACTGACATCTCACAGCACAAAGTCAATGCAACTTACTCTGCATTTGGCTGTCGCAAGTCGCAGGAGGGCTGTGGAATTAAACGTACTTTTTTTTTTTTTTTTTTTATAGTTTAAGCCCTCTAAGTCACTCTGACAGGCAGTCAGGCACTGTCTCAGATTCCAGATGTCATTACACATGCCCCTGAAAATTGAAAACATTGTCAATGCGTGATGACATCAGTGTTAAATAAAAGTTTTAATAAAACAAAAAAAAAAGAAGATTGAGATTTGAAGGGGCCACTTGGGAATTCGTGGCACCCTATTATTTTGCCCCCAAAATGTGAAATACCGCGGAACTCGAGACGGCTGAAAGATATGCCTGGGAGGAGTGTTGAGATCAAAGGGAAGACTCCTGAACTGATAATGACCGGCTCCTATAAGAAGTGTAAATATATTCTGGACTACTTGACAAGTTTAATAAGCAGGTCGGGGTCTTGGCTGTCCAGAAAGTGCATTCATCTCCTGCTGAGAGACAGGGAAGGACAGACTGCACCACGACCACCAGGAAAGTTCCTTCTGGGACAAAAAATAATTTAGGCCACTGTAATGTAATACTGGCCTGATATCTGGGCACCAAAACAAATAATGAATAATACTCTAAGCACTTCTGTTACTACGGGATCTCCTGGATAGCTCACTGTTGCAAGAGAGTTAAATCTCTATGCTTTCTGCTTAACAAGAAAATGAGGGGCATCTGGTAAAAGGTAGAAAGGTTGCTCAAGGACAGGCAATAAAGGAAACAAAGTACCCTCTGAATATGACTTCTCTAACCCACTTATTCTCGGCCATCATGCATAGAAATGTGATTGCAGATTACCTGCAAACTGGGAGAAACACTCCAATCCTCAGAACTGCTGCTGTTCGCCAGTAAACAGAATGATGCCTCCTAGAAACTGCCAAGGATACAAGCCTCTTGAGTGTGACCCTGCTAAAATAAGTTTTCATTCGAAAAGATTCCTACTGCAAAGTCTGCTACTGTACACCTTGTCAAAACTACATTCTGACTTGGCTAAATTGATGCTACAGTTGATGGAACACCCACACTTGTCAGTTTTTTTCATAGTTTCTACCCCTTTACATGTTGTTGTTGTGTCTTTCAGCTTTTCCCGGTTAGGGGTCGCCACAGCGGAACTACGGTCCGCTAATGATTGTCAGTAGATTTTTACGTGCCAAGTTGCCGGCCCTGATGTACAACCTTCAACGAAGGTATGCCCATTCACGCATGTCTCCACACAGAAGACACTCTAGCTGAGAACAGAACAGGTCGACGTCTTACTGTGAGGCGACAACGCTACCACAGCACCACCACCGCAGTAGTTTCTACGCCTTTACATACTTCTTACAAATCATGAGTGGATCTGAAAAGGAACTCTCTACAAAAAAGGTTGGCTTTGAGTCAGAAAAATCAGTCAAACAGAGCCAAATGCTGCAGCATGTATAGCTTTCCTTACCATGCACTACAACATCCAGACTAAGGACTGCTCATGTTGTACCAGAATGAGGATTAAGGCAATTTTTCCCATATGGCTCATTGGGAAACCCCTCTTTCATTTTAAGTCACTCTTGTGGAATATTTTTTTAATTTTGCAGAAACATTTTTATGATATATTTATATAATTTTGGATCAATTATAGGTGATTATCTACAGGCACCTGTCTTTTGGGATAATTCTTTTATATTTATATCCCGATAATTCTTTTATATTTATATCCCTTATTTATGTTTTTTATATCAACATTTATATTTCCTACTCATGTTTCAACATATGTATTCTATATATATATATTTTACTTACACTGGTATGTTCTATATTTTTTTTGTATTTGGTATTGTTTATATTTGTAGTTAATTGTTTAATTGACCATGTGATTCTAACTAGGTGTGGTTGTATCTTGGGATGATGTATATAAATGTAATGTTCCTGTTGTGATTTTACTTTTGTCTGAGGAAGTACAGGTACTATTCTGTACAAAAGCGCTTACTTTATCTCTTTATCTGTAATAAACATTTGTTTCTTTTCGTGTGCTTGTGGAATAATATCAACAAGTTGTATAAGGAAAAAAAAAATCATGACAAAAATTTAGAGTATAAGAGTGCTCTCATCAAACTAAACAAAACTCATAGGACAAAATCTTCCAAAGTCAAATTTGAGGTACTTTTGGCCTCCAAGACCAAGAACAACCACAAGGCAATCTTTAGCTATGTTTGCAGCCTTAAAGGCAATACACAATGCGACCATCCCCAGTATAGACACCCATGATACTAGGGACCCAAAAGGTTAGGGGTGCTCATCTAGGCTTGTAAGGACCCTAATGGTTTTTAACCTAGTAACAACCTATGAACCTTTGAACAGTTGTGTGCAGAGCTCAATGATAACACAGCCACCTATAGTCGGGCAGAAATTATAGTAAACCTACTAGTAGACAAATTCAGCTGTAACTTCACCCCCTCACCTCAGAAAATACTGTCAAACAAAACTACCCATATTATCGCTATGGAACAGGTCGTCAATGCTCTCTCTAAGGTCAAACACTGAATCGATGGGCCCAACCATATCCCAAGCTGCCTTCTAAATAGCATGAAACATGACTCATCAGGCCCTTTGGAATTGCTATTTAACCATAGCCTCCAAACAGGCTTCATGCTTCACAAATGGATAACGGCGACATATATCCCCCTCTGCACAAAGGTGGTTAATCTACAGACCCTGAAAACTACAGACCCATAATTCTAACTAGTCGCACATACAAAGTTATGCAAAGAAACATCATGGAAATTATCAATAATGACCTAGGAAACCTGTAGATACTGACCCAACCCAGTTTGGTTTCATCAAGGACAGGTCATGCCTACTCAACCTGGTGGACTTCACAAAGGTCACCAAAGCAACAGATGAGGGCAAAATGGTTCACACTGCCTACCTTGACATGGCTAAGGCATTTGACATAACCCACTTGGGCATTGTTGACAAAACACAAGAGGTTGGGTATAAACCTTTACGTTACACAGTGGATTGCCAGTTGGCTCGCAGACAAGACCCAGGAAGTTGGAGTCCATCTCTACAGAGAGGTCAGTCACCAATGGAATCCCTCAGGAACTGTCCTGGGACCACTCCTTTTTGGCATCTACTACTCCGAAGTCAAGGCCAACATCAAGGGACTCTGGCTAAACAAGTCTGCAGACCACTACAAATTAGGAGCAGTCATAGAATCCCCCACTGACACAGACAAATAACTGGTGTCAGCGGTACGGACTAAAACTAAATGCCAAGAAATGCATAATAGCATCCTTCAGAAATTCAGACACTCTTGGTAAAGCCTTACCAGAAAAACATTAACTCCTGGAACTGCTCTGTCTTAGCACCTCCTAACCTCCCACCCACCTAGCTCACTCCTCTACCTCATCCTGTAATTTTCTACTACCTAACCCCCTTCTATCCCCCTCCCCCCGCTGCAATCATACTTTCTTCTGTGCTACTAGGGGGTGCTGAAAAGTTCTAAGCCTGACTAAGAAGGGAATGACGTGGAGCCATGAAACTTACAAGTTATTCAACATATTCTCTCTGAAGTTCAACACATTTGGCACATTGTGTCTGAAGCTTCTGCAACCCCGGCAAAAAATGTCTGAAGTCTGGTCACTGAAATGCTGCTCCACTGTTGCAATCACCTGTGAATCACTTGAAAATTGACGCCCTTTCAAACTCTTTAAGGTTTGGAAACAGAAAACAGAGCAAGATCTGGTGAATAGGGAGGGTGGTGTATGCACTCAAACCCCAATTTCGTCAAAACATCCATCGTTTTGCCAGCCTTGTGAACAGGTGCACTGTCTTACAAAAGACAATTCCTTTCCACAGCTTCCCTCTCCTTTTTTTCTTTGAATGGCACCTTTAATTGGCATAGCAAATTACAGTAGTATTCTGCACTAACTGTTTGGCCCCTTGGAAGATGGTCAGTTATTACAACACCTTCCTGATCCCAAAATACTGTGGCCATGACCTTTCCTGCTGACTTTTAGGTCTTGAACTTCTTTGGCCTTGGTGAACCTGAGTGTCACCATTGCATGGACTGTTTTGTCTCAAGATCATAGTGGTGTAACCATGGTTCATCAACAGTAACTAGTCGTTCCAAAAAGTTGGCACCAATTTGACAAAAATGTTGCAAAATCAACTCAGAAGTGTCCACTCGATGTATTTTCTTATTGGCATTCAAACATTTGGGCACTTACTTGGCTGACAGCTTCTGCATACCAGCCACTAATGGATTATCAATCCAACACATTCCTGGATATCTGTAGTGTCTCAGTAATTGCTTTAGCAGATATTCACCGATCTGCCAAAATCAGGTCAAAGACATGGTCAACAATTTTAGGAGTTGGCACGGTTTCAGGCCTCCCAGACCTTGCTGCATCTTCGGTCTCAAAATCTCCATGCTGAAAGTTTGCACATCACTTTTTCACAGTTGAGTAAAAAGGGCACTTGTCACTCAATGTCTGCATCATAAATTCATGGATTTCCTTCGGAGTTTTCTTCTGCAGGAATAGGAACTTCATGATGGCTTGGAGTTGCACACTTGAAAATACCACACTTTTCACTGACATGGTTCAATCAATAATCTGACACAATGGCAAAACACAGAGTTACAGTTCTGCAAACTGGCACTTTACAATTTTTATTTATTTTATTTTACATTTGTTGACCGGGCTAGTCTAGCTGGATATATGTCCATTTTCAGTAGAGGCCCGGGGAGAAAAGCTCCAATGGTTATAACAAGTTAAACAGAGATGGGCAATACAATACTAAAATGCGAAGACAGAGCTAGTTAATACACAATATACACAATATAGTCGGAGCAAAAATCAAAAGTATAATAGACAAATGTCTTACAATTTTTTTTTTTTTTGTTACAATAGTCATACAGTATATGCAAGAGATAACATATATCTATATAGATGTTATATAAAGGTAGACCTATCAAGGATATAGGGAGCAGAGATTGTAAGAATTATGGAAAAAGAAAAGATAGAGAGGAAGAAGCAGAGTTAATCCGGGTTGTTGCAGGAGCATAGCCAGTGTTTATTGAGATGAATTTTCAGTTGTCTTTTAAAAAGTGGGAGAGGACAAAGATAAGATATCAGGGAGTAGTTTGTTCCACATTTTCAGGGAGTAGTTTGTTCCACATTTTTCCAACAGAGTTGGAAAAGAGACAGTCACCTGCAGAGTTATTGGGTTTGGTTATATTAGTCAGTAGTTTGTTGGAAGAGCGTAAATATTTCAGGTTATTGTATGGTGTGATGAGGTTAGAGAGTATAGGTATTTTAGTTGGTTGGTAGAACTGTTGAAGTAGGAGTTGGTTTGGAAGTTCAAGCCAACCTAGTTGTCTTAGGTTCAGGCAGTGGTGAGTTCTAAATGGGGATCCTGTAGCAAATTTAGCAATATTATAGTAAGATGTTGATAGTTTCTTGAGGTTGTTTTTGGAGAGATTTGTGTATATGGGGGAAGCATATAGAAGAGTAGAGATGAGGTGAGATCTGGCTAAGGTGGTCCTTGCTTCAGGTTTAAGGAAGGGTTTGATTCTGTAAAGGGATCCGATTTTTTTATTCACTAATTTTATTGTGTTGTTGATGTGAGAGTCAAAGCTGAGATTATTGTCAATAGTTATTCCTAAAAGTTTATTAGTTGAATCTGGAAAAATAAGAGTGCTATCAGCGGAAGTAAGAGTGAAGTTGAGTGGGGCAGATTTACGGGAAGGTGAGAACAATAGCAATTTGGTTTTCTTAGGGTTAAGGAGTAGGCAATGGTCACAGAACCATTGTTCGACAGTGGTAAAAGCTTTTTGTGTGAGTGACTGGAGTTCAGTTTGTGAATTAGCAGTGCAGATTATAGTAGAATTATCTGCATATTGTATGCAGGTAGTGTTTGGGATAGCTAATTGGAGGTCATTAATAAAGAGAGAAAATAGAAGGGGGCCTAGGATAGAGCCTTGAGGTACACCTAAAGAAATAGGAAGGAGATTAGATAGTGCATTTTTCCAGAGAACTGCTTGCTGACTGTTTTCTAGGTAAGATGTAAACCAAGTTAAGGAAGGAGGATCAAGTGAGAGATTTTAGTATGTGTAGAAGTTTATGGTTAACCATGTCGAAAGCTTTAGATAAGTCAATGAAGACTGAAGATGATAGGTTATTACTGTTGCGGTTATAGTTGATGGAGTTGGTAAAGGAGAGTAATGCTGTGGCAGTACTGTGGGAGGGTCTGAATCCATGCTGACAGTTAGCAAGTAGGTTGTTTTGCAGAAGGTGGTTAAGAAGTTGCTTATGGATACATTTTTCCATGATTTTAGCTATAGATGATAGAAGTGCTATGGGACGAAAGTTAGAGAAGTCATTAGACTTACCCCCTTTGTGTAGTGGGATGATGTGAGATATCTTCCAGATAGAGGGGAACATTCCTTCATTTATGGATCTATTTATCAGAATAAAAATGGGATAGGCAATCGCTTTGGCTCCTATTTTCAGGAATTCTGCAGGGAGTTTGTCTGCAGAGGGGGTGGTAGGTCTTAGTTTTTGGAGCAGTGATAAGATGAAGGAGGTAGATACAGGTTGTAAGTGAAAGGAAGGAGGTGGATTTAAAGTAGGTAAGAGTAGCTTAGAGGTGTCGGGAGATAGGTGACTAGCAAGAGTTTGGATAGTATTAGTGAAGAATGAATTAAAGTCATTGGCTATTTGTGTGAGATTTTGTGGATTAGAGTCCTGAGGGTTAGGTGCAATAGACTGGCCTGGGGATAAAAGATTATTAATGCTGGCCCAGAATTTTTTAGGTTCCTTTTTGTCTGCCAGGATGGCTATTTTTGTACCGTTTCTAAGCTCTCTGAAGTTTTGGCGGTCAGTTAGATTTTTAGTGGTACGCCATTTAGCCCAAGATTTGTTTCTGTGAATGATTTTTTGCCTAGTATTATTGGTCAGCCAGGGTGCTGCTATAGCTTTGGTTCTAATAGTTTGACTAGGGGCATGGTGATCCAGGATAGCTAAGAATGTGGAATTGAAGTATTCTACTGCTTCATTAAGTGGGAGATATTTTAGTGGGGACCAATTACATTGTATTAATTCAGCTAGAAAATGTTCAGAGTTAAATTGCTTTTTTGAACGTAGTGTTCTGTAAGTGGTAGGTAAAATTAGGTTGGTTTTATGTCTAATTACATAAGTAAGTGAGTGGTCGCTTAGATCATCTGGGAGGGTACCTGATTGGTAGGTTTGTTGAGGAGTATTAGTAAGAATCCAGTCTAAGGTGGCTTCACTGTTGTTGGTTTCATTAGTTCTAGTGGGACTATTAATGAGTTGTATAAAGCCATGTAGGTTTATTTGGGAGGTGGGGTTTGTACTATTACAGGAATAACAATCAATGTTGAAATTGCCTAGGACTAGTGTTTCTTGAGGGAGGTAGGTGGAGAGTGAACTGAGAATGCATTTGAGTGTGTTGATGTCATTTCCTGGGGGAAGATAAACACATATGATATTTATGGCTTTACTACTGTTGACTTGAACTTTGGAGCGGATTACCTCTGCATGATTATCTAGGCTAAGAGTCTGATGTATAATACTAATTTGGAATTGTGCTTTATAGAGAATTGCTACCCCTGCTCCCTTTTTTGCAGTGTGATCGAGTCTAATGATGTTATACCCGGGTGGGGTGATTTCATTGTCTTTGATGGTAGGCTTTAGCCATGTTTCAGTTAAACATAAAATATCAAATTGATGGATTTCTAGAAGGGCATGGACTTGAGTGATTTTATTACAAATACTTCGTATATTGAGATGGGCAATAGAAAGAGAGTTGGTTGGTATGGTACATGATAGAGAAGTAGCTTTGTCTTGTTTTTTGTAGGTATTGGTATGGTGTGGACCAGGGTTAGGATTAATATCTCCATCCAACAGTAAGTGGAGGAGTTTAAAATCTTTTGGCTGGGGAAGTTTGTGAAAGCTGTCGATTAGTTTCCTAGATTTTGGTTTACTTAATTTGAAGTATGTTAGTCTGTGGTATTTGGCTAGTAGGTAGTTGAGTTGAGTAGTGAGATTTAAGAAGGTAAGAGAGAAAGTTGATATAGGTGTAGAGGTATGTTTAGATGGAAAAGGAAGAGTAGAGTAAAGTGGGTATTCATAGAAGGTTAAGAGGTAGGTAGTAATGAGAGAAGAAAAAAGTGATAAGCAGATAAGCAGTTTAAGTTGTGGAGGGATAAGTGTTGTGAACATTTTAATTATTGGGGAGGTGAGCAAGGAGGAGACAGGTAGATTGTAGTTCTAGAGGAGAAGTAGTAGTCTGACTAAGTAAATAGGGGAGGAGGTAGGTTAATTAGTGGGTGTGATGTTCAGTAGAAAAGTTGAAAGAGTATATGATAGGTTCTTATCTGATTGGGGAAGTTAGGATAGGGGTGTGGTCACTAGTGCTATAAATGTAGGAGCACTGGGGGCGGGTGAGAATTGGGGGCAGGGTAGGGGAGCGGAGTGAGCCCGAAGGGCGAACGGAGCGGGCAGAGACAAGAGAGTGGACAACCAGGAAGACAATCTGTAGAATGGGATAAATATGCAGGTAAGTTTGAAAGTGAGAGAAAGCAGAAGTAGATTAACAGGTTAGTGCAAGGTACATATACATGTAAGAGAGATAGGGTGTAGTAAAAGGTGTACACTGGCACAAGGGTAGGGAGGTTCAGAACAAGCTCCAAGAAGAGGAGAAGCTGAAAACAGAACAAGAAATAGGGTTGGGAGGTCTAGTAGAGAGATAGTTGTAGAGACTAAGATACAGAGCAGTAAAGGTAAGGCGCCACCTAGTGGCCAGTGAGTTAATTGTTCACAAATCCATTACATACAAGGGTGGTAGGCTACAGGAAAGAGGGAGTTGGGCTATTTAATACAAAAGGAGAGTATAGGCTGTCTGAGCGTTGGGTAAAAGCACAGAAAAATATAGTTGGGGGGGGGGTCGTAGGCTGCTGGCTATCCTGAATGGGAAACTTGCCTAGCGTAGCAGGGTTCTAAACCTGAAGTATTGGTACAAAGTTCTGGTATATAGAATAGCACATACTTTCACTGTCTTAAATAAGCTGGCCTCTCAGGGAGCTGGTGGGCAATTTCAGAGTCCAGACTAGTTCCAAAGACTTCCAAGAGAATGTCTTACTGGTATCTAGGTACTGAATGTACAGGTTCACCAGGCTGGTAAAAGTAGGAAGAGAGAAGGTAGTGAGGTAGATAATACTAGGAATTGCAGTCAATAGAAAACAGGTGTACAGTCACAACTACATATATTTGACACAAAACAGTGAAATCCCTAAATTGTTCTAAAACATCTAGACAGTAAAGAACTTCATTCGATTTAAACATATAGAGAGTACAATAAAACAACACAGGTACTGTTATTATTCTAAAAACTCAACTAAAATACGTACATATAGCCAGGTTGGAAAGAGCTATGTTAGCTATATAGTTATATGTCATTGCTATCTAAGTGAAATCAGTTATGCTTACTTGTATGGGTTAGGCAGTAACGTAATCACAGGGTTATCTATTGGAGCGAGTAGGGATAACTGGTGTTATTCTTGGCTTAGTGAGTCGCTAATTGTATTGCGCTGCCAGTTAGTACAAGATGAAATAACTCTCTTTTCAGCTACAGATGCAAAATAATGCTCAATTTAGAAAGTTGGTCAGGCTTAGAACTTTTCAGCACCCCTCGTACAGTACAAGCACAAGTTCCTTTATATCACATTCCTGTCCTAGAATGACATTTTCTTGGTACTTCAGCTTGGCTCCCTATTGAAATGTTAGCACTCAAAATGCTGAGTGCCACTTACAAAAAAAAAAAAAAAAAACCGCACAGGAGAAAAACAAATCTTAAAGACTGCTCTTCTCCTTAAAACTTTTTGCTGGGAAGCATCCCCCTCTGTACCCACCACACCCCAAAACTTAACCGCCCCTTTGGTTAGTTCCCTAGGCCCTTGATCTAGCAGCTAGTACCCTTGGCCCCTATCTAGTAGAGCTGTTGGTATGATCCCTGGTGTGAACTTTCTGTTACCCATCCACTCGTCAAGGTTCCTCTTGAAGAGTGATAATGAGGGGCTCTGTCTTACGTAGATCGGGACCTTGTTCCATAGCAAGGGAAGTCTTTGTGAAGGAAATCTATCCCTCCAGCATGTTCTATTCATTGTTGTGCTGAGGTTTATATCCCTAGAGCGTGTAGCTCGAGTGGATTTGGTTTTGCTAAGATGGACCATGTTCTGGGTTGGACATGGCTCTGTATGTTAGACAGAGATTGCCTCTGAGAAGGCGGTATGCAACAGAGAAAAGCCTTCAATCGTGCTGCATAGGGCAACTGTTTGAGGCCAGTAATCCTCTTAGTGAGGTACCTCTGTGGTCTCTCCAGCTGCTAGAGATGCCTAGCCAAGTACATTCCAATTGGTGCATTGTACTCAATAAAGGGTCTGATGAGGGAAGAGTAGAGGGGCACCACTACATCCTTAGATCTGGATGCAAATCCTTTCGTGATCAGATGGGTCACATA
Organism: Protopterus annectens; assembly: GCF_019279795.1. Lineage (NCBI taxonomy): Eukaryota > Metazoa > Chordata > Ceratodontiformes > Protopteridae > Protopterus > Protopterus annectens. The sequence continues at coordinate 1,503,522,453 of NC_056729.1, forward strand.
GAAGGATTTTCTAACCACCTTGGCAACATGGTTATCAAAGGAAAGCTGACTATCTACTTGGGTCCCTAGATCCCTTATTACTGTTTCAGATTTCAGGGGGTTACCTCCTATGTGGTAGTTTGAGGGTACTCTGTTTTTTCCAAAGGGGATTACTGCACATTTTTTTTAGCATTTAGCTTGCGACCATGGCTTTGACACCATGCATCAGTCTCGTCAAGGCCCTTCTGGAGGATATCCATGTCGGCCGGAGACTATTATAGCACCCAGTTTGCAGTCGTCCGCAAACCTGGTCAGCCAAAGCCCTTCAGTGCTTGCCTGCACTTCTGAGAAGTATATGCCAAACAGGAGGGGCCCCAGGACAGAGCCCTGAGGCACACCGCTCGTTACTGGTCTGGATTCGGACACAGATCCCGCTACTCTTACGTTGTGGGGTCTGAGAGCCAGTTTGCGATCCTTCTTGTGACGTAAGGGTTTATGCCCAGGTTGGTGTAGGGGTTTATGCCCAGGTTGGTGAGTTTATCAATAATACCCCAATGGGAATGGTGTCAAATGCTTTAGCAAGGGTCAAGGTAAGCCATGTGTACCTCCTTTCCCTTATCTATATAGCCTGAGTAACTGTCTCAAAGAAGTCCACCAGGTTAAGGAGGCATGATCTGCCCTTTACGAATCTGAACTGTGTGGGGTCAAGTGTTTGGAGGTTCCCAATCTCTCCATTTATGAGTTCCATAATGATTCGCACCATTGCCTTACAGATCAGACTGGTCAGGCTTATTGGTCGGTAGTTCCCAGGGTCGGTTGTGGGCCCACCCTTGTGCAGTATTACCACCGTTTGCTGTGCGCAATTCTATGGGCACATATCCTGTCGAGAGGCTGAGACTGAACAGGGTATTCAGATGCAGGGTTAATTCATTTTGGAGCTCGCGTATGATACAGCCCGGTACACCATCTGGTCCCATGGAGGCAGCGTTTTTTAGCTTTAGATAGAGCCTTATTAACCAACGTATCAGTAATAATTGGAATTACACAATCCCCTGGAATAGTAATAGGCCCTGTAGGTGGTGAGAGGGGGGAGAAATTTGCACTGAACCGGTCAGCCAAGATGTTGGCAAGGTCAGTGGGTTCAGTATATTTTGCTCCATGTACTACCTCAGAACAGACCTGAGCGTTGCCATTTAGGTTTTTGACGTAACCATAGAAGGCCTTATGGTTATCCTTGACAACTTTCTTTTCGAAATTGGCTTTAGTTGACTTGATGAGGGCCCTCAATTTCTTACTAAAGCTGATCAGGGAAGATTTTTCTACTTGAGATTTGGCCTTTTTTTGTACAAGTCTCCTCCTTTTATTGTAAAGTTTGCTTATGGTCCGGGGTCAGGGGGAGGAAGGAGTCTTGGTTTTATTTGGGATAGCACAGTCCATACAATCCTGAAGATGTATATAAAGTGCCTTGGTGTAGGATTCTGCATCCTGGATATCATTATCTTTCTGCAAGGGGATAGTGAAGCTTCCCACTTCTGACACAAGTAGTTTGAAGTTTGCTTTGGAAAGGTTTTTTACAATGGTTTCTTTGACTGGGGGAGATGGAGGGGTGAGGATGTCTAGGGTTATCAGTTTGCGGTCTGATCTGACCAAAGAGGGAGTGATAACTGGTGTGGTACAATGGGCACCCATATTTGTGATGACTAAATCAAATATGTTGTCCCTCTAGTGGGAGAACATACCAATTGTTCAAGGGCATTTGAATTTATAAATTCTATGAATCGCTGGGCATAAGAGTTTGCCCAGTCTATACCAGGGTAGTTGAAATCACCCAAAATGATGGTGTTGGGTAGGACCTTTATATTTTCCAATGCCTCAAGGAATGCTGAGTGAGCATCTTGGGACATGGTGGGCGATCTATAACAGGCTACGACTTGAAATGTGGTTTTGCCTGCTGATAGTTGCGCATGGATGATCTCTGGAGCATCATGCTGCGCCACTAACCTGGAGATGTGGGTATCCTTGATGAATATGGATACACCTCCACCCTTTGTACTGCGATCCGGTAACTGAGGCAGGAAGGCATGATATGAATTGTAACCTGGTAGTGCTGGGGTCCTCTCTGGAGCCTTGAACCAGGTTTCCATCACTGCACAAACATCGATTTTCTCCATACTGAGGAGTGCCTCGAGTGCGTGCATTTTGAGGTTGAGACTTCTGGCGTTGAATAGCATTACCCTTAGTTTTTGGTTACCTGTGCTGGTTACGGTGGTTGGTTTGTCCTTTGAGCCTTGCCTAAAAAAGGCACTATGGGGACGGCA
>NC_056729.1:1503529749-1503547884 GCF_019279795.1 Protopterus annectens
TTGTTGAAGCACCTTTTGATTTAATTACAGCATTCAGTCTTCTTGGGGACACACCTGGCATCTATTAAAGAGACTGATTAAACCCAAATAAAGTTCACCTGTCCTAGTAGGACTTCCCTGACATTTACTCAGTTGCTTGCTACAGCAAAAGCCATGGTTCGCAGAGAGCTTACAAAGCATCAAAGGGATCTCATTGTTGAAAGGTATCAGTCAGGAGAACGGTACAAAAATATTTCAACAGCATTGGATATACCATGGAACACAGTAAAGACTGTCATTAAAAAGTGGAGAAAATATGGGACAACAAAGACTTGGCAAAGAACTGGACATACCTCCAAAAGACGAAAACTGGTCAGGGAGGCTGCCAAGAGACCTACAGCAACACTGAAGGAGCTGCAGGAATTTCTGGCAGATCTCCCGTATTCTCCACATGTCTGGCCTATGGGGTAGGGTTGCAAGACGGAAGCTTTTTCTTACACAGTAAAACATCCAGGCTTGGCTAAAATTTGCAAAACAATACATCAAGTCTCCCAAAAGCATGTGGGAAAATGTGTTATGGTCTGATGAGACAAAAGGTTGAACTTTTTGGCCACAATTCCAAAAGGTACGTTTGGCACAAAAAACAACACTTCAAATCACCAAGAAACACCATCCCCACAGTGAAGCACGGTGGTGGCAGTATCATGTTTTGGGGTTGTTTTTCTTCAGCTGGAACTGGAGTTTTAGTCAAGGTGGGGGGAAATTATGAACAGTTCCAAATACCAGTCACTTTTGGCCCAAAACCTTCAGGCATCTGCTAGAAAGCTGAAGATAGAGAAATTTCACCTTTCAACTCGACAATGACCCGAAGCATACATCCAAATCAACAAAAGAATGGTTTCACCAGAAGAAAATTAAAGTTTTGGAATGGCCCAGCCAGAGCCCAGACCTAAATCCAATAGAAAATTTGTAGGGTGACCTGAAGAGGGCTGTGCACAAGAGATGCCCGCACAATCTGACAAGTTTGGAGCGCTTTTGCAAGGAAGAGTGGGCAAATATTGCCAAATCAGGATGTGCCATGCTGATGGCCTCCTACCCAAGAAAACTGAATGCTGTAATTAAATCAAAAGGTGCTGCAACAAAGTAGTTTAAGGATGTGCACACTTTTGCAACCAGCTTACTGTACGTTTTTTATATATTTTTCCCCTAACAGATTTGTTTGTTTTTCAAGTGAATTGTACAGGTTATAGGTCACATTAAAGGTGGGAAACGTTTTGAAATGATTTATTGCGGTCTATTTTTTTTACATCACAAAAACATGGCATTTTAACAGGGGTGTGTACACTTTTTATATCGAATGTACATACAAAAACTGATTCATATACAAGCACACATACAAGCAGTGGCGTTACTTATTTGTAGCATACCCACACGTGCACAACCTTGTTGGGGGTGGGGGGAAATAGTCCAAGTAAACGATTCCATACATTAATGGTAAGCATTTTTTGAGATCTGTCCATTCCTAATAATTAGGACTCTTTTGAGGAATTATGCCACAAAAACTGACCTTCAGTGGCTAAATAATAACCAATACATAAAATCAAATATGTAAAACAAGGGTAGTCACAGCATGAAATGTGACAAAGAAGCAGTGGGCTCTGTGTTGGACACCTACAATACAGAACTAAACTGTAGATGATTACTTTATTCATAAGTAAATACAATTCCCATCTTAGTTTAAACAGATATCAGAAATTATGTGAGTAAATCAAGCAGTTAAGGAAAGTACTATTAACAGAGGACCATTTAACATTCAAAATAATGCACACACAAGTAACTACTCAAGTTCTGTCACCCTGTAACACATTAAGGTTCCATTCTTAGCACACCACAAACATTTGAAATATTACATACAATGCAACAGAAACAGTTTCTACTTACTCGACCAGAAGCCACACACTCTGCACTTCTCCATCTTCCGTTGGCATAACAACAATTCGAATATCATTAACTGCTTGTTCAATAGTTCCAGGCTAAAACAAAAACAAACAGGTTATTCTCTGCTTAACTATCACATCTTAACTACACTTAAAACCCAGAAATCTGAACTGATTTGTAAACAGGTTATGGCCAATTAAACCAAGAATTCATCAGTTTCAGTCACAACTATTTACCTTTTCTTAACACCTTTACAACCACTTTCTAAAGGACCACTTCTTAATTACCAACCGACTAAAGATATTTAAGTTATTTTTTATATAAAAGCATTTAATCTCCAAAATGGATCAACATTTCTTCACAAAATTTTCAGGGAATATTACTATCACAATCATATGGGTATCCTACCCTCTAAAGGTTCATAGGGATATACTAGGCTAACGAACACCAGGGCCTCTATAAGCCTAGCCAGGCAACCCAACTGAATTGTGTCCTTGTGTATCATGGGCATTCATTAAGAGGTGCTATGTTAGTTAGCATGTTTCTAGAGGTCATGTGTGGGGGGGGGGGGTGTTAAATTGAGCATAGATACGTTCTGCCTATGTCTATCAGAGACATGGGGCCATTCCCAGGGTGAATTTCCAATTTCCCATCCGTCGATCAACGTCATGTTTAAAATAAGGATAGGGATGGACTCTGCCTCATATGGATGGGGAGTCTGTTCCACAGCATGGGGATCCTCTGAGGCACTATCTGTTTCGCCATCTCATTTATGTTGTACGTAAATCTTAAATCCTTGGATCTAGTGGTTCTTATGCGGTTGGTTTTGCAGATATGTAAATGGTCCAGCAGAACCAGATCTGAGAATGGCCGATATGTCAGCCATAGACTGCCCCCTACAACTTACTAACAGGCAGTGTATAGAGATGGGGCTTTAAAGCAATCCATATACAACAATGTGTTATAACCTGGATTCTCCTTTAAGGAACTCTTGTGGGTGTTCAGCTGTTGCACATATCTGGTACATGCCAAAGGGGTCATTACACTGAATGATGGGTTTAATAAGTGCTTAATGAAGTAGCACTACGACTTCCCTGGTCCTGGATGCCATGTCCTTACTTGTAAGTTGGATGACATAGAATGGTTTCCTTACTACTTTGGTCACATGTTGGTCAAAGGCCAGATTACTGACTACATATATTCTGAGAAACCTGAATACTGGTCACCTCTCAGGGGTATCTTATCGATCGAGTAATTAGCCTGGATGGCAGTTTTCCCAAATGGCACGATAATGTACTTCACTGCATTGAGTTTTAATTTGTGACTTTGGTAGCAGTTATTTGCCTGTATTAGCACCTCTTGCAAGATGTGTGTCATGAGGGGAATCTACAATCTCTTCCAAATTTGCAGTCATCTGCAAACTTGGTCAGGCAAAGCCCGTTGACATTGGCCTTTACTTCCAAGAAGTAGATGCCAAATAGGAGCATTCTCAAATCAGAGTTCTGAGGTACCCCAATGGTGACCTGTCTCTTAGGTGGATGGGATCTTACCAATCATGGACTTCCTGGGTCCTGTCAACAAGCTGGCAATCCAGCAAGTTATGCAGGAATTCATGCCCAGTTTGGAGAGTCTGTCAACTATACATGAATGGGGTATGGTGTCGAATACCTTACCAGGCCCAGGTAGGCAGTATGCATGGTTTTCCCCCCTCATATTGCCTTAGTGTCCTTCTCAATTAAGGACAACAGGTTTAGTAGGCATGACCTTCCCCTGACAAAGCCAAACTGTGTTAGGTCCAGTGTATGAAGGCTGCATGTGGCTTGGATCATTTTCATGATTTGTTCCATGGCTTTGCATGTTAGACTAGTCAGACTAATGGATCTGCAGTTTCCAGGTTCAGTTGATAGCCCACTCTTGTGAAGTGGAATAACTGTTGCAGTCCTCCATTCTCATAGTACAAAGCCTGTTTTGAAGTTACAGTTGAAAAGGGACTCAAGTGGTCCTGATAGGTCATGTTTCAAGCAATTTAGGAGGCATCCTGGGATACTGTTAGGGCCCATTAAGGCTGTGTTTTTAGCCTTAGTGAGCACCTCCAGAAGCTGCTCCATTAATAGTTGGGGGCTAATGCTAATAAGTAACTCAATGGGGAGGCATGGTGGGATGAAGTGTGAGCTGAATTCATTAGCCAGCAAATTCACTATGTTGCAAAGCACAGTGAAGATGACATCACTAAACATTAGTTCAACACACTGCTGTGTGCTGCCTTTGAGGTTTCAGACAGAGCTGTAGAAGGCCCTGTGCTGTCTTCAGCATGTGAGACTATCTTGACCTCATAACTGGCCTTGGACTTAATTGGTCCTCTAAGTTTCCTGTTTAGCTTAATTAGAAAACCTTTGTCATTATGGGAGTTGCTCTTCCTGATTTTAGCCATTACTTAATAGGGTATACAACAAAAAGAAAAAAAAAAAGTTTAGGATTCTGCCAGTGTGGTTTGTTTTTAGAGCTTGTTTTGGGCCTCTGCTAACAATTGCGCATAGGCAGCTGTGAACTCAGGGTTGAGAGGGGCACTGAATTTTGACAAACTATCACAGGAACTATTCCAAAGCAAACTACATCCTAATTGTTACAGAGTTTGTTGGGGTTAGAGTTGATTTTTATTTCAAAGGAGACAGCTTTGTGGCCTGACCTTACTACTGAGGACATGATGGGAGGGTGGGTGCACTGGTCTCCCATAATGGAAGTACCAGGGACCAGTATGTTTGAACCTCTGGTGGGTGCACACACCAACACAAGTACCCCTGACCAGACAAAATCTAGGAATTGCTGTGCCTGTGGCAATGTGGGTTCCCAGTCTACAGAGGGTTAAAGTCTCCCATGAATAGGGTATTTGGTTTAACGGTGCATGCCTTCACAAGACCTAGGTAAAAGCTATGGGATTCTCGGGACATACAGGGTGACCTAAAGCTTGCAAGATATGGTGTGGAATTTTGTCTATGGTGATCTGCACTGGGATAAATTCAAGTGCCTCATCCTTTTTAACCAACCTAGAATTACTAATGTAGATAGAGGATGGAGGAGTCTCAATCTGTGCAGCTGAGGGTCGAAATGGGTAGCATTCACTAAAGCTTTGCACTGATGGAGTACATTCTGTGAATTTAAACTACGCCTCAGTGATGGGACAGATTTATATTATTCTCCAGACTGAAGAGAGCTTGTAGGGTGTGGAGTTTCTTGTTTAGGTTCCAACCATTGAACAGTAGCACTTTAAGTTTCTTTGGATTTTATTTGCTAAATCGGTATGTTTGACAATTTGGCACTGTAAGATAGGCTCTGCGGGAAGTAGATAAAGTTTTAGTCAATACTTGGAAGTCTAGGGGAGACAGGTGCAGACCATTTTTTGCAAAGAAATGTGGTTTGTTAACCATGTCCTCCTACGTTGACAAACATTGAATCCCACTAGAAAGACACTAGAAACTAAGCCAATTATTGAAGTCAATCATCTTTTGTTCATACTGTGACATCATCTTCGGTGAAAACAGAATGCTGCTCAGTGCAATGCACATACCTGCTTGAAATGCATATTCAGACAGATCGATAACATCTCTCTTCATATAGTCCAGGGAAGTATATCTCGGGTCATTAACACCCACATGGACTATGACAGAATCATGCTGCTACATTAGCAAATCCTAGCTTCAGATAAGCAATTAACTGTTATCTTCTCATTGTCCAGTCTGGTAAGTGCAGCATCTGTGTGTCATACAATGGAGTCCCCTATGATAAGAATCCTTGGGTAATATGTTTGTTTGCCTTATGGGTTTTATTCTTGGGGCACCACTGGGTGTTTGCCTTATGGGCTTTGTTCTTGGGGCACCACTGGGTGTAGGCATAAGTGTGGTGTTTCGTGCTGCTTTTGGCGAGTGCTTTAAAGAACTGCTGAGGATAGGTGTTGCTGTCTACAGGCTTAGGTGACCTTAGGTGATCTTTGAAGTTTGGGAAGACAGCATTTTAGTGCCTCAGTGTAAGCTGGTCCATAAGTATGGTGGAGGTCGTCTGCATGTTTTTGACAAACCTATTTGTATGCAAGATGTTTGCCTCTAGTGACATTGTGTATGTGCATCTTTCACATACTGTGTGTTTAAGGATTAAACGTCTGTGAACAAGAGACCCACTTGCTACATTGTCTCAGAATACCCATATCTATCAAGCCAGCTATGGAGGCATATATTGCATATGCTGTTGTCGGTTATACAGATGTCGCCTTGGGTGGTCTGTAAGGTTTGACACTAAACTAGGTTAGATTATGCTAAAATGTGATAATAGTGCTGTTTTAAATATGCAAACTAGCTTTTGTAAACTAGCCACCACTCACTGGCTTTGTTTTATCCTCACTTAAGTTACAGGTTTCAGCTCTAAGGGTAGTTTTATACATAAAATGTATTTCTTGTGCATTTGTGTATGTAGATGGTACTGCTAACCTCAATGAAAAACATCAAAAACAATTGCTTGCAAGTGTGACGCTACAACAAAACTTAAACTACCTTGACAAGACAATTTCAAGTATTAGGGATCTTTAAAATGATTGAAGGGCAAAAGTACAGCTGCATCTTAAATTTTAATGCAAATAAATAAATTAATACATGCCATTTCGATGCCTCAACACTAAACAGTTATATGTAGAAACACACAGGGCTACATTCATAAAGGGACTTCAGACATGTACACGTCTTGGTACCTTTTTGGTATTCAGCAAACACCCTTACAAGGTGCTGCATGGTCCTCCAACACAAAGGGCTGGCCCTCATGCTGTGCTGAATGCTAATGGGGCATTCTGTGGGGAGAGGTATATGCTGATTAGTCTTGTGTTCTCTCCTAGGAACCACCTCCAGGAAGGCAACTACACAGCTGAGCAATTCAAAAAAAATCCTTGGCAGTATAGATCAGCATGGCAAACCCCACCACATCATCACAGCAAACCTGAATACGGATATGGTGGGTGGGGAACCACTAGACACCAGGGCCGAGTTTTAAAGTATCACAACAGCACATGTTTTACTATAACAGTATTTATAAAACACGCATAATCACTTTTTTTTTTTTTTTTATTGCATTACTTTTGGTTCTCATTTTATTAGAACATATATTTTGAATGTGTCATACTGAAAAAGCATGCACAATGTACAGGTCTGCTGAAAACTGAATGGCAAACAAAAACAGAGCACCAGATGGCAATGTTAGACTATTGGCGGTACCTAAAATTAAGAACCATATGTACGTAACCGTATTAAACACTACAGGAAATATCATGGAATAATCTGACCCTTTGCTACAAAACACAGTTGGCTGTTAACTTCTGGATTAAAGACAAGCATGATTTTATTTTATATAAAGTAGTTTACTGCACGAATCAAGGGGTGGATGTCATAAGTACAGTGACAATGTATTCAGGAGAATTACAGTTTTTTATTTTTTTTACATGTGATATAAGATATAATGACAACTTAAGTATTTCAGGGCATTACTACACTGAGCACATTACTTCGCTCTACCCACAACAGAAATGGAAATTGTATATGATACAAAATATCAGATGTGGCAACATGGTCTATATATTAAAAGCCATTTATTTCTCAGGTCTCCCTTTTAGGATTTCATTATGAAACTTTCAGGTGGAAATTACAGGCAGTCCCCAGGTTAAGAACGAGATCAGTTTTTTAGTCTGTCCTCAAGTCAAATTTGTATGCAAGTCAAAAAAACGTACATATGGTTCTTACTAAATGTCACTTAGTCAAAATGTTTGCCTCAGACATACTTATTTTACCTTTCTTTGCATATAAAACTCTTTAAAAACACTTCCAAACAAAAAAAAAAAAAAAAAAAAAAAAACAAACATACAAAGCTGGTTGAAGGCATCTCGTTATTAAATGCAGTGTTTATGAGGACTTTTGCGCACACACACACACACACACACACACACACACACACACACACACACACACACACACACACAATACCTCTCAACTGTACAGATTTTCACAGGATGCCCAGATTTTGGTCTATTTTTGGTCTGGTTTTCAAATACTTGCGGTTTTCTGGCAAATTAGTGGTACATCATTACGTATTGCAGTTAGAAAATAATGACAGACATTTGAGTTCCAGACTTCATATCTTTCAGAAAATTCATGTCAATACAAAACCTGTTATTCTATCAACTTTCTGTGTTTGTAAGAGCAATATTTAATTAAAATTGTCCCTATTTTGGGGCATTTATCCCACTATAATTTATGGCTTTGTCCAGATTATTTGCTCTAATAGTTTTAGGGGTATGACACACACCCACACATTCTTGGCCCTACTTTACCTATTCCATAACTAACCCCCTTCCCCTTATGCAACCACCCACTTAACTGCTACCAGAGGATCACTCACTGGCTTTCACTTCACTCTCTCTCATACACAGTCTCTTCCCAGTTCATACCTGCACTTGGGCAACTGTTAACTATTTTAGTTTTTTCATGTTCTTTCGACACAGTGGCAGCTCATTCGTATCTATGGGTTGTCCGCATGGCTGATGTCTGTAACCTGGGGACTGCCTGTATTTCACAACACAAGATTGTTATTCTACATTTGGAATAATCTGACTACATCACTTCAGTTGCTCTAATCTGAGAGATTTATCTATAGCATGTGACAAATGAAAAATATTTTTATTTGGTAAAATATGCAGGATTTTTACTTTTAAAGCAATGTCAACTTGGTAAAAATGTTCTAAGCCATTACCGTAATCAAAATATTCAGAAGTTCAGCAACACACACAAAATTGAAACTGCAGTATAATGCAAAATATCAGGTTCAGGATGAGTCAATAAAACCTCTCAAAACAATGGCTAAGTTGCACAAACGCTCACGTACACACACACACACACACACACACACACACACACACACACACACACACACACACACACACACACACACACACCAATGGCTAAGTTGCACAAACGCTCACGTACACACGTACACACGTACACACACACACACACACACACACACACACACACACACACACACACACACACACACACACACACACACCTTTGAGATTCGTCACACAGCATGCCGGCAGTAACCATTGTGACACTGGCTGCATAATTAACTCAAGACTGCTACACTGGCCTGGAGGGCTCAGTGTAGCACTACGCCAAATTTAATCAAACCATTTTAGCCGCATTAGTCTGCGGCATGTTATCTACAGGACATGGTAAATAAAAATTAAAAAAATATATAGATATTTTTACTTCTGACATGACAACACATTAAAAAGTATTCTAAGCCATTACTGTAATCAGCACACTGCAGAAGCTTAGAATACAACCTACAATGGAAACTGAATAATGCAAACTATTAAAGTGAACACCTATGAACAACTAAATGAACAGCCCATACAAAGAGGCCATGCTCCAATTCCCCGGGCAGTACCAACTGGAAGTTCTGTTACAAAAAGCACCCAAGACTGTTATTCTATGCCAAGATGTTTCAGTGTAGCAATATGCTGAATTTGACAATACCACTTTAATTTCTTAAATATCTGGAGTGTTACCTATGGCATGTGGCACATTAAAAATATTCTTACTGGTAAAATGTACAAGACTTTAACTTCTAACATAGGGACAACTCGGGACACAGTTATTCTAGGCCACTATTGTACTTGATATATTGAACAGAATATCACTCACAACGGAAGCAAAGCATTCAGACTGTGGCAGCAAATGCTTCTGAAACAATGGTCTTGATATCTCAAACCCCACCCCCTTCCCCCACAGATTTCATTATGCAACTTTCAGGAAGAAATTACTGCGAGAAATCTATAAAAATGTCTTAACGACTGTTACTCTACCCTTCAAAGACTAGGCACATCATTTTGCAGAATTTAACCATACTGTTTCAGTTGCTCCAGTCTATGGCAGTTAGTAAATGGAAAAAGAATGTATAATTTCGGATATATCAAAATTTTTACTTGTAATGTAATAACTCAGTAAATTATTCTAGGACATTATTATGCTTGGCATGCTGCACAGAAATTTTTCAACAGAATACCTATAATGTAAATGGCGTAGCATGCAAAATATAAACACACACTGCGTCAGTGAACACATCAAATGTAATGGATATGCAGACTTTATAAGGCCATATCTCGCACTAATATTGCACTACAAAAGTTTTGGATAGTAAACACCAAGTTCAGCTACAAAATCAATTAAGACTGTAGTTTCATCTTTTGGATTGGAGTATTAAACGCTAAAATACATTTGACATCTCAAAATAAGACATGTTGGCCATGGCATGTGGCAAATGTTTTCCTGGTAAAATATAGGATGAAATTACTTAAGATAAAGGCCAGTCAAATTAAAAAAAAAAAAAAATTAAAAAGTAAAATGACAGACCAACACAGCAATAAAACTCTTCAGCTTTAATAACGGTAAGGACTTTCATACCACAGGCACTTCCTCAGACCAAAAAACAGGTATAATAATAAAACACATATACTATATAGATATATATAGATATATATATATAGATATATATATATATATATATATATATATATATATATATACATACATATACACATATATATACATATATACATACAAGGTTTATATATATATATATATACACACACACATACATATATATATATATACACATATATATATATATATATACATATATATACACACACATATATATATATATATATATACATATATATACACACACATATATATATATATATATATACATATATATACACACACCTACTATATCTACACACATACACAAACCACACAAAAACAGACATATTTCCCACATACATTATACACAACCTATTTTATCACATATTACATACTTTTATTCACACAACACATATTTATTTTTTTTTATTATATTTCTTTTTTTTATATATTATATATTTTACATACATATATAAAATATATATATTTTATATTTTACACACACAAACACAAACTATTATTTATATTTTTCAAAATATTCACACAAAACTTTTTTTTATAAATATCTTTTAAACATATATATATATTATAATACCAACCAAAAAAACCACATATACTCTATTCTACAAACTACACAAACACAACACATTCATCACAAAACAAATACACATACAAAATATCCAAAACAAAAAAAAATATTAAAACACTATTTAAATAAAAAACAAACACAACAAAAATATATACTATATATATATACATATATATATATATATATATAACATATATATATATATCCCTATATATATATTACATATATTAAACAATCACATATATATACACTATCAATATATATACTACACACACACTATCAAATATAAATAACATAAAATACAACAAAAACACAATATATATACAAACATAATAATCACCCTGGACAACATACAAAAAAACAAACACAACACAACATATAACAAAAAACAAAACAACCACAAACAAAAAAAAAACAAAAAAACACACAAACACAAACAACAAACAAAAACATACACAAAAAATACAACAACAAAAAAAAAAAAAACAAACACACATTACACATACACACACAACATATATTTTTTTTTATATATAAATACATATATATAAACATATTTTTTTATACTTTTATATATATACACTATATAAAACATATATATATATTACATATATATATAATATATATATATATTATACATATAATATACTATTATATATAATACATTTTTATTATATATTATAAAATTTATATACATTTACATTATATATACATAATATAAATACTTCTATACACATCTATACATATATATATACTGACATAAACACATACATAAACATATATTTCAAAAAAAAATTATATATATTTACATACAACATTTTAACAACATACCACAACTCCAACAAACCACATAATATATTGTACATTTATATACCCTCTTCACTATCACACATACTCACACCATATATATATACTACACACATATATTTATATATTTAAAATATTTTTTTTACCACATACATATATTTTACATATTATATTATTATATATAACACAACATATATCATACACAAAACACATATATAATATCAAAAAAAATAAAAAAAATATATATACAACTTTACACATATATCAACATATCAACAAAACAATATCATCTATTACATAAAAAAACAAACAAAACACATAATACTGAATATTTCCTCTATCATATCACAAAAAAATATCCCCCCCACATATCCAAAAATATACAAATATCCTATAATATACACTATTCACCTATATAAAAAAAAATAAAACACCACCCCCAAACAAAAAAATACAAATATATATATACATATATTTAAAATTCATATTTTATAAATCAACAAAACATATTTATTTCTTTAAATAATACAAAAAATACAAATATACATATTTATTTATATTTATTTTTAAATACATATAATTACATAAATTTTAATTTTCTTTATTTTTACATATTCACAACAATTTATACATATATTTTTATCAAAACACTATTCTCATATATATATTAAAATAACATATCACAAACTAATCACTACATATTCTACAATACAATAACCCTCCTCATACTTCTCTCCTAAAACTATAATAACTTTTATTCAACCCATTACAATAAACAAAAAATTATTACAATATTTATAAATATAATATATCATATATTTTAAACATATACATATAACATATTTAAAATAAAATAATTTTTTACATATTCAAAACAATATATATATCTAATATATCTTATCACTTTCTTTTTCACACTATATCACCTATACAATATTATATCACATATAAATAAATATACATACTACTATAACTTCTACAACACATATATACATATATATACACACCTCATATTGTCTTAATCATAAGCCACTATCACTTATATAATTACACTATTTTATCAAATATTTTATAACCATATAACTAAACCAATTTCTACACTTATATACATAAACACACACAACACACAACACACATATATACTCTGGCAATAACCCAATACACCACCCACATATTTTACATATATATATTCTATACATATATCTATATCTTTTATACATATTAAACATTCATAATTCTTTCTATACACCATATTATACAAATTTTTATATGTGTGTGATATATAATATAAAAACACCTATTTATTATTTATTTTATATACACATATATATATTTAACACCTATTATAAAAAATTACACACATATATTAATTTTTAAAAATACATATATATTATTACTTTTCACACACCTATTTCTCCACAATATTTTATCTATCCACAACACACTCTTTTTCTTAACAACATTTCATCACCACCTCACACTCTAAACACAAAAAAACATATACACATATAAAAACCACATATATTATCACACACACACATATATATATTTTTTCTATTTAATTTCACCCTACATATATTTACATATATATATAATATTTTTTATATATTATAAAACATATTTTATATTTTTTCTTATATATACTATATACATATATATTATTTCTAATTTTTTTCCTTTACAAACAACACCTATATTTTTACTATACAAAATACAAACATATACATACTTATAAATATTAACACAACACACAAACATGAACACAACAAGCACACACACTTTTCTCACTATTTTCCCCCCCAACCTATAACCATAAAAAACCCACACATATAAAATATCACAAAAACAAAAACAAACAAATAAAAAAACATATAAAAAACTACTTTATTGTTGTCTTTTATATTATTATATACATATATATATATATATATATATATATATACATATATATATATATGCATATATGTATGTATTACATATATATAATATATATATACATATACATATATATGTGTATATATATATATATATATATATATACATATATATATATATATATATATATATACATATATATATATATATATATATATATATATACATATATATGATATATATATATGTATTAATATATAGAGTATATATATATATATATATATATATATATATATATATATAGGTTCATAGGTTCATATAGGTTCATACTAGGCTATCTGCCCAGGGTATTTACAAGCCTAGTCTATAGCTTTGTGGCTTACGCCACCCCTTTAGTATGGGGAACTATACCCATTATTTGCTGTGCCTCTGTTGAGCAGTGACACTGAGGTAATCCCTGGGGTATATCTAAGCATCTCCACATCCATTGGTCAAGATTTCTTGAACAAGGCCAGCTGAGGTGCTCTTGGCCTCACATATACCGGGATTTTGTTCCCACAGCATAGGGAGTCTTTTGGGTGATGAATCTATCCCTCTCCAGCACGCCCTATTAATAGCCGTGGTCGAGGTTTAAGTCTCCCGCCTCTTGTGGCTCTGATGGATCTAGATTTTTGAGGTGAAGCATATTCATCAAATCTGGGTTTGACATGGCCTTTGTATGTTAGGCAAAGGTCACCTCTGAGCATGTGTTTACTGAATAGAGCTGGAGTTCTTTCAGTCGGGCAGCATAGGACAGATGTTTGAGACCCTTTATCCTTTGGTGAGGAACTTTGTGGCCTCTCCAGCTGCTGCAAGTGTCGGGTCAGATACATTCATCGGGGCATTGTACTCAATCATTGGTCTGATGAGTGATGAGTATAGGGAGACTATGACTTCCCTTTGATCTAGATGAGAATCCTTCATGATAAGGTGGGCAATGTAGAAGGTCTTCCTAACTACTTTAGCTACATGGGTGTCGAATGACAGACTACTATCAACCTGGGTCCCCAGGTCCCTGATAACTTCTTCTGTACTCAGTGGATTGCCACCTATTTGGTAGCTAGGTAACCTTGTTTTTCCCGGAAGGGTATGACTATGCATTTTTGGCATTTAACTTTAGGCCATGGCTCTGGCACCAGTTATCCGCTTCTGTGAGACCCTTCTGAAGGATATCTGTGTCGATAAGTTTTCTACTATGGGTTTCCAGTTTGCAGTCATCTGCAAACTTTGTCAGCCATAACCCTCCTGTGTTTGCTTGTACTTCGAAAAGTAGATGCCAACAAGAGTGGGGCCCAGACTGAGCCCTGTGGTGGCTACACCACTTCTGTATTGACAGGCTTTGAGTCTGACATGGCGCCAGCAACTCTGACCCTGTGGGTTCTGTCACTCAGCCAGTTTGCAACCTCATCTTGTGATGTATGGGTTAACATTTAAGCTGATGAGTTTTTCAATGATACCCGAAAGTGGGGTATTGTATCAGCACCTTCTACAGATCGTAGGCAGCTGTGCATGGACTGCCTTTCCTCATCAATGGCTTTGGTGACTGTTTCGGGAAAGCTCAACCAAGTTTAGAAGGCATGATCTGCCTTTGACAAAGCCAAACTGATGGATCCAAAGTCTAAAAAAATTCCTATGTCTTTATTTATGAGGTCCATTATGATCCCTCTCCATGGCTTTGCAGATAAGGCTTGCCGTTTAATGGGCCGTAATTTCAGGTCAGGGTCGGAGGCAATCCGCCTTTGTGAAGTGGGACCACAGTTGCAGTGCGCCACCCCTGGGTACGTATCCAGAGGTAAGGTATCTGATAAAACAGCTGTGGTCCTAGCTGTGGGTTCCTCGCTGAGTTCGTGGAGCACACAGCCGGGGACACCCAAATAGGTCCCATGGATGCTGTGTTTTTGCTTTGAGAGAGCAGTTCACTCCCCATGCTGGAGGATGTTTGGCATAGGGGCTTCGCAATCGCCAGTATGATATCTCCTCCCTTTGGGGAGAGGGGGGAGAAGTTTGCACCTGAACCCGTCAGCCGCATGTTGGCAATGTCTGTAGGATCGTGCAGTAACAATCTTCACATCATTTTGAACTAAGTTCTTGATAATAATCTGGGAGTTTCTCTCCAGGTTTCTAACAAATATACAAAAGAAGGCCTTTATGGATTGTCTTTGAGTCTTTAGCTATTTTTCTCTCAAAATTTGTTTTTCTGATGATTTACAGAGCTCTTAGTTTTTACTTATAGTGATCAAGGGTGTCTTGTACCTTTTAAGGATTTTGCTCTATCTTGTGTGTAGCTCTCCTTTTGTTGTAGAGTTTGTTTATGGCTGGGTCCACTCAGAGTGGACGCTTGCCTTTGGTGGCTACAAAGAGAGTCTTTGTTTTATTTGGGATTGCCTTTATCCATGCAGCCCTGCAGGTGCTGGTAGAAGGCATTTGTAAGTGATTCAGCGGCTTGAGTACTGTTTTCGCCGGCTCGGGGGCCTTAAAGGAGACCACACTAGTCTTTAGAAGTGTGAAGTCGGCCGAGAAGTTCTTACTGTGGTCTTTTTATTTCAGGTGGGGTGGGATGAGGACCTCCAGCGAGATTAGTTTGTGATCTGATCTCACCAGTGAGGGGTATATCCGTGTTGAACATTGTGCTCCCATGTTCGTGATGATGAGATCAAGCATTCTTGTGGGATGGTGACTAGTTGTTCCATGGCATTTGAGTTTATGAATTCCAGGAACTTTGGGCTAGGGTGTTTGGGCTTTTATTAGTGTTCTATATTATAATTTTCTCTATATATTTTCTTTTTATCTCACTTTTTTTGCCATTTTTTTATACATTCCACTATTTCTACTACAATTTTATAGTTTCCCCCCTTTTATTTATTCTAAAGGGGTTTTTTTGTTTTAAATAATTTCCCCTTTAATATTTAACCATATTAAAATTATCCTATACTTTTTTAAATTTTTTTAAAAAACCAACCCCTCTAATTTATTTTTTTTCCTTTTTTGTGATTTTTTTTTAAAAAAAAAACAAAAAAAAATCTAAAAAATAAAACCATAAAATTAAAACAATTTTTTTAATTTTAAATTATTTTTAAAATTTTTATAAAATATAATATATTTATACATTTTCTTATAAATATATTTTTTTTATATTCTATTATTAAATTTCCTTTTAATTTAACAAATTTTTATCATTATAAAAAATAAATTTAAAATTTAAAATTTTTTTTAATTTATTCTATTATTTTTTAATTTTTAAATAAAATTTAATTTTACATAAATTTTTTTTCAAATTTTTAACAATTACATATTTAAAAAACCCCAAAATATTTTTATATATACATTTTTACATTAATTTATTTATAATACAAAATTATATATATTTTAAAATCTATCCCAAATTATATATATATAAATTCACATTAAAATATATAATTTATACAAAATATATTTATATTTATATTTTCCACACCATTAATATAAAAACCAAAACCAAAAAACCCCAAAAATATTACAATTTAAAAATTTTTTTTACCAATTTTTTAAAAAAAAAATTTTTAAATTTAAATTTATAATTTAACAAAATTTAAAAATTTAAAATACAAAAAAAAAAAAATTTTAAATTATATAATTATATAATTAATATACATAATTATTAATAAATATATTAAATTTAACTTATTTTTTATTTTCACATATTTTAAAAACATTTATATAATTAAAAATTTATATTATTATATTTTATAATTTATATTAAAAATTATTATTATTAATACATATTTTAATAAAAACAAATATAAAAAAAACACTATAATTTTAAAAAAACATAAAAAACCCAAATATACAACAAACACAAAACAATAACATATTAAATTTTTACCAATATTAAATAACCCCAAAAACAAAATAATTTTTAACATATTATTAATTTTTTAAATATATATTAATACATATTATATAATATATAAATTAAAAATATATATATAAACATTAAATTAATAAAAATTATTATTAACACTAATTTATATAAAATATATAAAATTTTTACAATATATATCACATATTTATAATATATTTTAAAAAAATAAAAAATATATTCAAAAACCACAAAACAACATATACAAAAAAAAAATTATCCCAATAATAAATACACACACAAACATTTTTTTTCAAATTTTTATTTTTAAAAACCCCCAAAAAAAAAAAAACAAATTTATTACAAAAAAAAAAAACACAAAAATTTTTACATAAAAAAAAACCCCACATAACAACAACATATATTATATTTTTTTTACATACATACATCTCATAAAAAATATTATAATCACCCACAATTCACACAATTAATATACAACCAACTTATATTTTAATATTAATAAATAATATATATATATATAAATTATATAATTT